>NC_065510.1:8262616-8286709 GCF_006386435.1 Epinephelus moara | reverse complement strand
ATTTTCTGCACTGTTTTTAACTCTTTATTGCCTTGCTTTTAGCTTTTGTTTTTAATGATCTATTGTTCCTTTAATGTTTTATTTTAATGTATTTCTCTTGTAAAGCACATTGAATTGCCTTGTGTATGAATGGTGCTACATAAATAAAATTGCCTTGCCTTGCCTTGGGTGTGTTGGTTGTTGATGTTCTTGGGTGCTTTGTCAATTTCTGCATGTTATGTGCGCCAATGCAAATTGATGATTTTTTTCCTCCAACAACTAAGGCATGTGGTTGGGTTTAGGCAACAAAAGCACATGGTTGGGTTTTGCAGAAAAGAGCAGGGTTTGGCTTTATAATATTACAGGACACTGCTCTCCTGGGTGAAGATTGGTGTTTGTTGGACCCATCCACCGCCCCTCCCTTCCGTCCTACTTGGAGTTTTGCCGCCTCAACTTTTGTTCTTGTCCCATCGCATTTCCCCCTGCCGCCGCCGACACAAGCTGCATATCATGCATAACAGCTTTTTTCATCACTGTCTGATGCTGCGAGTCACTGCCCTAGCACCAGATTTTGACGTTTGTTAATGACATAAAATGCAGGCCACAGCTTGCAGAAGAGTAATGGCCGCTCCCGTAGGGTAGGAACAAGTGCTAATTGTTAGATAAAATTATTAGAGTAAACACAGCAATAAGTGAAGTTATTGTAGAAATAGAGTCAATAACAAGTGAAACTAAGAATTGTTGTGTTTTCTAAACCTTTGAATGAGCCGTTTAAATGTACATATGAAGCCTGTCCTTGATGTAGAAAAACTTGCACTCTTGAATGCATTTTTAATACAACACATCTGATGACTAAGATCTTGGTAGCATGTACGCATAAATAGATACCATAAAACATAAAGTAACAAACCAATGATTGGGGCAACCTCTAGCTCACCTGGTAGAGTGTGCTTCCCATATACTGTAGGCTGAATCCTTTGCAGTGGCCTGGATTCAGTTCCAACTTGTGGACGTGTGCTGCGTGTCATTCCCCTTCTCTCGTTCCCCACTTTCCTGTCAGTCTCCAGCTGCACTGTAATAAAGGCAAAAAAGTATCTTAAGAAAAGATTCAGCCTTACATAGCATATCACACATCATACAGAAGCATGTGTACTCACGCTATCTTGGAGGAGTCAAAACAATTGTTGTGTTACCCTTGGTTTAATCTGTGAGTCTGAATATCTACAAGGTCATCATCTTACATATCTTAGCCTTCAGACTCCATGAAGCCTCGTCACATGCCTGCATGCAGACAGTGAAGAGCTCCAAGGCCTTTCAAAACACCAAACAATGACCATGGATAAATCATACATTCATACAGCTATTATTATTGTTGTTATTTATGATAACATTCACATACTTTCATATTTAATAATTTTTCCTTAATAGAATTCTTCCGCCGAGTCCGCCATGTCGTTCCTACAGTAGTAGTAGTAGCTAAACACACTCAAGATATCCACTTGTGTGGCTAAATCACCCTGCAGAAGCCCCACATTAGCCTTAGAGTCATGGAGAGATGACAACATTACAGCAACAAGAACTCCTCTATTGTACATATGGGAGCGTCAATTGTATGAGCATAATTAAGAAAAACACGAATTCTAGTTGTAGTTAAAATTTGACCCTATTCTCATCCCACAAAGGTCAGCAAAGAGACTATTTCTGAGAATGGCTGTTTTGTGGGTTTCATATACCACTCTGCTGGTACCTTATGACCTCATTTGTAAACATGCATGTCTATGTTTGTGTGCACGTGTGTGAGTGAGGGTGTGTATCTGCCTAATTGCAGCTAATCTCACAAACTACTGGACCAATCAGCGTAATATTTTGTGTGCACACTTATGACTGTATGCTCAAGTTTCTCTCATGGTTGTGGTGATTCAGAATTGTTGAAAAACTTTTTATATCGTCATTGACTGCTGACTCCTCACTCCTCTTAGATGGTTGGTAGGGGCAGCAAGTTTTCCAGAAATCAGCTCAGCTAAAAACAACAAGCCTTACTGGCTGTTGCAGGTCGTATTTTAGCCTTTGTCATGGCTTAAAACTGACATCTACATAAATTTCTATCTTATTTTGAACTGGAGCATTTACAAACTAATTCTATATCCAATATGTTATGATCCACTAAAGTTAGACATGATACGAGAAAAATAAGTCAACTGGTATTGTTATCTTTGCTGCCATATTGATTTGAAGGCAGCTGGGAAGGAAGATTCCACCAGGCACACCTTCCTGATTTTGTTGATTTGGTCATTTGTCCTTGACATTTGTGCATCTATCCAAAGTAAGTAAGCAAGCAAAGTGGTTAAATAGCTTCTTTTTTTGGTCTTGTTAAAATTGTGTTGTGTTGTGTTAGCCTACAAACAGAGTTACTACTGTTACAAGTCCAGTTATGTATGGATCAAATGATCAAATGGATCACATGGATCGAAGATTTGTGGCAGTGTTTTAGTTACCAAAGATATATCCTTCCTTGTTATCACATGATGTCTATATTTCCCTAATAGTGCCATTTAGCAGAAGTCTGCTCTGTGAAATGCACTGCAGCTCCGTCAAAAATAGACGAGGCCTGTATTTTTATTAGCTTCTGAAACACACTGCAGTGCCTCTGCGGAACCAGAACTGTCTAGAGTGGTGGTTCCCAACTGCTCCAGACACGAGGTCCAGTTTTCTCCTCAGTCATTAGTTCAATGTCCACACAATTTAATACAGTCAGTGTCATACTTGCGTTTGGTCGTGTCATCAAGCTAGACTGCTGTCTCTCACAAGAAGCTAGTCGCGCTTCTTACAGTTTTGCGCAAAATAAATGCGATATTTCTAAAGTTTCGACAAAGTACAACTGCGACTTGCAGGTGTTTCCATTAAAAGGTGTTTTGCGTATGAGCCGTAATTCTCGTAAAATCTCGTCCCGCGAGACTCCACTTTGTTTGCAGAGGTAAGATGGATATTCCAAATCTCTTGCGAGCTGGAACAATCATCTCGGTTGCCACTGCTGCTGTTGCAGTTGTCTACAACCAAAGACAAAGAGAGCAAGTGGTATTCCAAAGGCAAAGCGTGTGGCAGCGACCACGGAAAAGAATTTCTGGGAGAGGATCGTGAACAAGGAATTCACAGAGGACTTGAATGTCTGGTGATGTATCTTTGCAAAAAAAGTGTTTCCATTACACTTTTGTGATATATACTTCTATATCGACACGACTGAAAAACCACCTCATGAGAGCATAAAAACTTTTTCTCGATATTTAAGAGATTTTTCAAAGTGTAGGTGTTTCCATTACCAGTTTTTTATTGCGATATTTAGATTTTGCGCATTTCTAGGGTTAATGGAAACCCACTTGCTGTCCGTTAGTCACTTGCTCTACAGCAGGAAATGGCACTTAAAATACAGCTCTGTTGGAAACTCACCATACTTAAAAATAAAGTATATATTTTACGAACTACTGTAGACACGTTCTCGAGTTACTTGTGGTCCATTCAGAATGGATCCACGACCCACTTTTGGACCACGACTTACCAGTTGGGAACCACTGGTCTAGAGTGGTCGTGATCAGCCCGAGCAGTCGCCTGGCACCTTTGTAGTTCTTTATTAGCATTTACACCTACATTACTTGGCTGGGATTACAATAAAAACGGACCTGGGTTTGAAACACTTCCTGGCTTGTAGCATACTGTACACGTCTGACCTGCAGTTCAGTCTGTTTTGAAAAACAAATGTAGGATAAGAGCATGCTGAAGGGAGGTTGCAATATGAGAGCACTCAGTTCAGTGTGGAGCAAGATATCAGATAACTGCCGAGGGGAGAGGTTCTTAATCTTTGGTGAGATAGCATTTATTATCAGTAAGTCATCCAGCCCACACATGAAAAACACATATGCAATGATTGTCCTGTTCTGTTTTAGCCTTCATTTCGTGTCTCTTATCTTGCCTAAAATCTACCCTCACACTACAGAAGTTCCTAGTAGGTGTTGAGTAATTGGATGTTTATCATACTGAGTACTTTTCCCCTTGTCTTGAATTGCACTGGGCAGTAAAGGTGCTTTCATTTACGTCAACAGAGAATTCTTAAGGAAAGCTGCACCTTGTGATGACTCATACAGGAAAAGTACACATGGCACAGGGCAAAGAGGATGTTTAGTTTCACCATCATTTGTCACCGGTGTAATGCAGAAAAATGGACCGGTTGCAGGACAAGAGCTTAAATATATTTCAAAGCTTGTGATGACTTGAGTTTGACATAGTGAGTTGATTAAATGTGTGCCAGAGGGAAGGTGATGATGACTTGTCTTTGTGTAAAGAAAGGATTAGCACTCACAGATATCTTGTGACACACCACGTATATCTGAAGGTTCATGGTGTGCAGATCACTGGGTCAGGAACACATCAAAATAAATGATTTGAACTCCTGACGGCACAGTTAGAGAAAAGTGAAACATTTATACAACAAAACACCTGGGGCCGACACAGTTTGTTTCGTTTCCGCTGGTTATCCACACTTCACAGGCTCATAAAAGGGCATTAATGGACGTCGCAGGATTCCCCGGTGTTGTGGGTGTAATTGATGGGACACACATACATATAATGGCACCGTCAGAAGATGAAGCCGTCTTCGTGAACAGGAAGAGATTTCACAGTATCAACATTCAACTTGTTTTCAATGCGGACTATAAGATTTTGGACATTGTTGCTAAATGGCCAGGCTCAACACATGATGCCAGAATACTCTCTGAGAGTGGCCTCAGACAGCTTTTCAAGGGACATTATGTGCCAGCCAATTGCTACTTGTTAGGGGACAGTGGCTACTCATGCAAACCATGGCTCCTAACACCTTACCTCCATCCAGACCAAGGGCCGCAACTAAACTACAACAGGTAACCCAAACAATATAGAATTATGCATGGAAATAAAATGTAAAGAGCATGTTGGAGTATCCTAGTCGTTTAAATATTTCCCTCAAATAATGTACATTGTCATGTATTAAATTATTCACATTATTTCCAGTTGTTTTGAATGAAATTTTGATTATGTCTGTATTAACTTGTAGGGCCCATAAGACAACAAGGGCAGTAGAGGAGCGTGGCATTGGCCAACTGAAGAGGCGCTTTCATGTTCTCCACGGAGAGGTGCAGCTGACCCCTGATAAAGTCTGCAAAGTCATCATAGCCTATGCGATACTACACAACATTTGCAAGGCTAGACAGATTGCAGAACCTCTTGAGGGTGATGAAGACAGCGATAATGATGGTGGTGGTGATGAAAACATTCACGCTCCACAGGGGAACTTGGCCCACAGTGGACTGCCTTACAGAGCCCAATTTACAAATTTACATTTCAGGCAAGTTATAGTATATGTAATTTAAGAACTTGTGACTGCAGTGAACTAATATACCAACTAATATTTACTACACATAGCCTACAATAGTTAAATACTAATATTTACTACACATAGCCTACAATAGTTAAATACTTGACACATATTACACACAAAGACACATGAATACATAATATCTATTTGTCATGGGATTTATTTTTTAGGAGATCGATTTTTAGTCGGTAGTACTCCTCCTGTAGGCATAGAACTCTTTTCTGCTGTCTGAGGACATCCATTGTCATCTCCAATCTTCTGTCCTGCAGGGATGGTGTTGGAGCAGCGGCATCAGCAGCAGCAGCAGCAGCGGGCAGGCTGAACTGTGATGCTTCAGGCTGAGGGTCGTACACCTGGCCCCGGTTCCTCTGATGGCTCCATGCTACAGAAAGGGGAATACGTTTAGTTTCTTTAATTATTGTTTTGTTTTCATTGATTTCGCAGAATGAGCATGTACAAGAGATATGAGAAATGGCTTATGTACTGAATAAATATTCTTGATATTTTGTTTACCTGCCTATTGATATATGAAAACACACTTCTACCTTTGTTGCATTTCATTGAGCTGCATCATTGAAGAGTCAATGCCTTCCCTCAGCCCGGTGATACTAACTTCTGACTGTCCCAGGACATTAAACACTGTTTCTGCAACTGTTTCTGTGCATGTACACATTAATTATGTATTTAAATTAACTTTACCAGCAGCTGTAAGTAAGTGGTATATCACTCAGCTGTGCGTGAAGATTCACGTTTGTGTGCTGCAATCTCCTCTCTTGCTTTCGACTGCAACACATACCACCTCTTCTCGCACTCCTCACTTGTGCGCACAACCAGTGGAAAGGAGGCATTTATCTGTTGTGCTATATGATCCCATGCCTGCTTCTTGCTTGTAGTGTGACACTGGGGCCAAATCTACCTCTCAAAACACTTTTATTCTCACTGACCAATTGAGCCAGAAGCAAACACTGTTCCTCTGTCCAGTTGGTTACTTCTTTTCTTCTCCATTGCTGTTCAGTTTGTGGAAGATTTGAATGCCAGCCAACACTGCTTCTTATAGGCCGGTTAGCAATCCCAGAAATTGATGAAAGCTGAGCCATTTTACTCTCGTTAATACCAAATGGATGAAGTGCAAAAATGACCAGCATGGTAAATGAATGTAAGCAAATAAATATAACTATCAGCATGTGAACACTGTGCAAGTGGGCCTGAGTTTTCACACATTTTGTAGGATAATTTTAAAGTATAGCTTACTATTTATTTAACAGAGATTTTCTCTTTATGTAAAATATTATTTATAATTACACAGTCTTCATAGAGATTAGATTCTATGATTAAGTCTATTAATCTGACGGCCCATTCTATGCCCATTATCACCAAAAGTGTATTTTTATCTAGCTTTTAGGATCAACCAATCACACCTTTTGAAATGATGACTCATACCTAGCAATGGGGTCAAGAGTCAGAGTTCTCTGAGAATGTTCTGGAATCACTCCTAAGCTAAGACTCCTTGCTAGGAATTTTTAGGCTAAGTTAGGAGCTCTCTGAGAGGATTCTCAGAATCTGTAGGAATACGGGCCCTGAGAATTAGGGTTCTGGATGGGAGAATTAATTTGAATTTCACTGAAATGTATTTACCATCAACGACCTGAGAGAGCCGTGTCCCCTGCATCACCTCTGAAATCCACACCTATGGTCAGTGCTACATCTATGCTGGCATAGACAGGCAAAGCAGTTTAGGAAAAACTGAAAAAGTGATCACAATAATCTATATTTAACACAGCTAAAATGTTTCACCATTACTTTTTTATCAAGTATATGTATTCATCAGAGTGTGCTGTTTCACCTCTGTTGTTTGTGATGTCCACAGTCAGGATATCAAGTTGCATTCAAGGTCTGAGGTGTCTTGTTTGGTTACGCTCGACAGCTTCACTGTTCTTTCTCGATAACGTTGTCACCTTACCTTTGTTAGAGCATCATGTGTGAACTACACTGTACAGTTTGCAGGCAGCTGCAGGCAAACTTAGTTTTTATCAATATGGATATTTTGTCGCATAAATTGCTTCATTTCATCCTAAGAAATTTCTTCTATTTAATTTTTGTGTGATTTTGTTTTAAATATATATAATTCTGTTTTAAATGTTTTAACAATCCTTAATCTATGATGTAGTCATTTGTTTTGGATTAGGATTAATATGACAAACAGTGACAAAATTCACATTGCAGTGTCTGCAGTTTATTTATGACCTGTCAAAACATTTGTTTCAGATTACACTAATTAGGTTTTAACAAATAAAAAGTTGAATTTAAGCCATTACATTATGACTAGTAAGACTGAAGTTACATTTGACATTAATTGATATAAACTGTATTGGACTTAATGTAAAGACAAAACTTACTATTATGCTACAGTGGGTGCAAAAGTATAAAAAGAAGGAAGGGAAGACAAACTGAAATAACTTGTAAAATAACCTGGTTCATAATATCTTTGGATGATGATGAGAAGTTGGTTAACACTGAAGTCAGTGTGACACCAGGTGGTGGAAAAAGCCCATTACAGCACGAGCATGTTCCAAAGACTGGTGTTTCATTTAATCTGTAAGGCTCATTTGATGGTTTTAGGGTGGATTTTATGGAGCATTTTATATAAATTGCCCATAATTGACCATGTAAATCATTAACAAAAGGCAGACAGATCCCCAGAGTTGCAGTGCCTCTGTTGATTCTTCCATGCATGAAATATTACCATTGAAAAACAGTATGCTTTGAAATATGGCTGCTTTGTTGTTTCAGAAAAAATATAATACATATAAATAAAAATAAATATAAATATACATATACATATATATTTATATAATTATAGTTTTGCTTTTTGGAAAAGGAAATCTTGGTATTTCAAATAAAGTCAAGTAAATGCTTTTGTTATTTATTATCAATACGTAACGGACTTAACTCTAATAGAACCTTGCATCTATTTTTCCTTTTAGTGATGTGATGTATCATCATTAAACTTCAAATAACTGAGGCTTGAGCAAACTAATTTTTGATTAATTATATTCTCAATTAATAAACATGCACTTTGGTCTGCAAGATGTCAGAACATTGGAAAAATTATATATATTTATACATTTATATTTTGCTTTTGGGAAAAAGGCATATTAAATTTTAGATACAAATGCATTTGTATGCATAAACTGGCTTAACTCAACACAACTGACTAAACTCTGATAGAACCTTGTATTTATTTTTCCTTTTAGTGGTGTCATTAAACTTTAAATAATGACTATTATCATTATTATTATTATTATTTTTATTAATGTATTATTATTAATCTGTGGGTTGGCCAATTATTTTTTGTCTCTACTTGAATTCTCTGTCTACAAAATTTGAATGATCTATGGCTGATTGAGGATCAATAACATAACACAACAGGTTCAGGCAGGATCATGTATCTCACCTGGCTGAAAGGGTTACACCGGCAGGTGGGGGAACCAGGAAGTGCGGGTTGAGGTGATTCATGAGGGCGGTGTGCAGTCTCAGATGAAGGTGAGCTGATCATTGGCCGCCCTGAACCCGTCCGGTGTCATACCTGCCTTTATACACCAGTTTGTAAGGTCTGTGCTGCACCGGGACTTTTACTGCAGAGGAGAAGAGAAAAGGCAGCGGAGACAGGGAAGAGCTTTTAAAGTAAGGACGCGCATTAGTAACAGGTAAGTTACGGTAACGTGTGAGGAACAATGTGTGCTCAACGTTGCATTGTCACTTGGGTACCTGCAGTTACTCCATGATTCTGTCAGATAGGAAGAAACTTAACGGGAAAGTGTTAACTTTATTTATTCCAGCAGAGGATTAAATCATCTCAGTTTAACAGCAGATTCTTCTCAGGCACACCTCTCCGTTATTGTCTCGGGGCCGTAGCAGGTTTGTTCAAATAGCTTATCTGATTTAATAAGGTGGATTCGCCCTGGACAAATATTGTGTCTTTCCTGACAGACATTAGACATTAATGGGATAATATAAGAGATGTGACCCGTTGATGGATAACAACAGGTAGAAACAATTACAGTACACATTAAGCTGCCAGGGTGCTGATGTTTCAAGCCAAATAAATGAAACAGTAGTAAACTGATAACCACACTAAGTTATAATCAAGTAGGCCTACTGTAGGTTACTTCATTTATTCTACTCCTACTCCACTACATTTTTATTTTAGGAAATAATATAAGCTACTCTGTAGCTAGTTCACCATAGTATTTGACACTTAGGGGAGAGCGGGGTCGGTTGGGACATTTTTGTATCAACATGAAATAACCTTCTATCACTCACAGACTACTTGAAAAGCAACGGAAATAATTTGATCTCTGAACCAATAGAGGCGCCTGCTAACAGTTTATCAAGTTTTTTTAGAGCCTAACCTAACGTGAAAGGCACAATTTTGTAAAATGTACATACAAGGGGAGCATTTTTTGGTCCGTCGCTGGAGCTTCTTCCTGCTCTCCTCCTGGTGAATAGTGTCCCAGCAACGAGGAGTGATGGGGGTGATCTTGATATTGCATCTGATCCATGACGGGCAAAACATGTATTTCAACCAGGCAGCTCAGCATTGATTCCAATTTTCCTCAGTGGCCACTTGCGGTATTGCAATAAAATATCCCCTACAGACCAAAAAGTATTTTCCCCATAGCCCACCATTGTAAGAGACGTCTGTAAAACTGTTAACAGGACACCTTGAACTTCAAACAAGACCACTTATGACTCTTTCTGTTATGATTTTTTATTTTTTTTTTAAAGTTTAATATTCATAAAACTTTCCTGTGCTGAGAAAAATGATTTTAAAATCTGTGATGTCATTGCAATGTGAGCCAAGCGGGAACTCACAGGCGGGGACGGAAACACTACTGTGCATATTCAATAAGTCGCATATCGTGGAAGTAAAGTTGGAAGCTAGAAACCTTTCTGGCATAAGTGCCACGCAAGGAATTCCAATAAAACAAAATGGGCACCATCTTGGACTCTGGTATCTAGGTATTATTATACATCTATACATCAACATTTGCTTGTGAAAAACCTCGTAACTCTTTGTAATGTAGGTTTGATTGAAAAAATTGCAGTCTAAATTTGAACTCCCTTTATTTACAATGTCACTTGTTCACACATTTCTTTAAGAAAATGGAAAATTACATTTAAAAAGTACTGAGATATGGAATTTGGCTGTCTACTGTGTCTTCATTGCTGACACATGCTCATCCCTACATATAACATGCTAGGTATGCTTCTGAGTCTGCTCTTGATACGGGACGCCATGGTTAAGTTTGGAAAAAACATCATGTTTTGGCTCTACATTGGAAGTGAACACCAGGCTATCACACAACAAAAATTCAGACAGCTAACACTAGCACGAACAGATAGACTGGAAAATTAGCTTTCCAACAATATGTTTTTTGGCATAACTAAAACTGAATGGTAGAAGGAAAATAACAAAGAGAAAAAATGTACTCTAAAGTAGCATAATGAATTCAGGACTTGAACTTCTAATGGGGAGTTTTGGCACATTGAGTTTGTACTTTACCAAAGTTAAGTATCAAAGTACAAACTTCTCCACCACTGCTGATAACATAAATACCATGGTTGCTGAGTTATTAACTTTATGAGCAGTGCTTGTTTAAGATATGGCTTGAAACCACTTTTGCTGACATTGGCGTTACTTCCTCATTGCTCTTCTTTTGCTCTGCGGGGCAGGGCAGCTTTATTTGTGTGGCATGTTTTATACACCAGGGCTATTCAAAGGAGTAAAATATAAAACAACATAGGATACAGATTTACAATAAAAGAGTACAGAGAGAAAATTTAACTAGTAAAATTAATTACTCAATTATTAACAATGAAAAACAGCATTAAAACAGCAAAAGTGTAGACAAGGGGTGCTAAAATAAAAAGATTATTTGAAGTGGTTTAAAAATAAGTTTGCAGTCAAAATATATATTTTTGATTTTTTTTCCTTATTTAAAGCCAGTACCTAAAGGATGAAGCAAAGTGTTAAAGTGGTAACCCTTCCATTTGCCACAAACAAAGCCTTCATATTTGATGGAGATGACAACATACGAAAGTGAAGGCATTGTTAAACTATATAAAGAAATATTTTTTATTTTTGTTTGCAAAAAGTCATTTACAATCACAGACAAATAAAGTCACCAGTCCAACAAATGTTTTTTTATCATTAAATGAAGAAAGGTCATGAAGAATCCAAGCTAATAAAACAATGCTAACAATGTTATCTTCTGAACTGTTACAGCGCGGGTTCTCCAACTAGAATATAAGATAAAACCTTTAAGCGTGGGGTTTTAAAATATACATAACAGAGGGTGAATCAATGTGGTGGTCATTTACTGTAAGAAGACTAGGGATGCATGATATTGGATTTTTTGCCGATATGCCGATATGCAACAACTCATTGACTGATAACCTATACCGATGTTGATATACCCACTTTTTCCCGCCTAATTTTATTGATCATTAAGTGTTTCTGATCGATTTTTTTTTTAAGTCAGAATTGACTGATACTGATGACGTACTGATACTATCAGCGTGTTGGCCGATTCTGATATTATCATGCATCCCTAAAGAAGAGTTCAGAAGTACTGGTAGTGTATGCCAGTGCATTCTTAGTCCGCTTCATTCAGACATTGTTAGTCCTCCACTGATGTATCGCCAGTGTTGTGCTAGTTACTGAAAAATAGTAACTAGTTACCCTTAGTAGTTGCTTCATTAAAAAGTAACTCAGTTAGTAACTCAGTTACTTAAACCAAAAAGCAATGCGTTACTGAGAAAAGTAACTTTCTGTAACGTTACAGCACTGTGGTGAGGCCAGCAGGTCGACAGTGACTTCAGAGATGGTGAGAGACGTGTTTCATTAAGATGCCCTGGTAAGAATTGTTCATATACCTCTGTCTGACTTGACTATCTTTTATTGTTCAGGGCTAAAATGTTTTAGTGAAAGGGAACTTCAGTTTGTGAAGGAATACTGCATGCTGCACGCCGTTTTCAAACCTGGCCAAAAATAATAGAGTAACGCACAGTTTGGTAATGGTAACTGAGTTACTGAATTTAAAAACAAATGCGTTAGAGTATTAGTTACTGCCAAAACTAACGGCGTTACTGCCCAACACTGTGTATCGCACAACTGGACCTGAAGTTACTCCACAGATTCAAATTTTACATTCAAAGTTATGACATAAACTAAACAAACCTACGGAAGAGTCTCATAATCAGAGCTGAAGCAATTAGTCAGTGAATGACTCACTGTTACCAGCCTCCCAAATGTAAAGATTTGCTGATATATACAGACATACAGACATTTTAAGACATGACATTGTGAAAAGGAGTGAATGTGTTGGATGGTGGTTGGATAGGTCAAATCACTGTGGAGAGTCCGGTCAGAACTCTGGGTTTGTCTTTACAGATAGCAGTTCCAATAATCAGGCCTTATTGCAGTTAAGAGTTCCTTTATTTTAACTTTAATTGGGATGATGGGACTTGCGGTCGTAAGAATACATTTACCGAAAAATATACAGTGTACTTGTAACTCAGGACATCTGCAATATCCCAATAATAAACCTAGTAAGTACATCTATGACTCTTGGTGTCAGGTGAGGTTATCTCACTGCACAGTTCTAACTTTGGGTTCTTAAACCTTGTAAGGCACATTGTCCTTAATTGTTTTGACATTACGAAGACTCAACAATAATCATAATATAACGGATTCTTCCTCTGCTTCAACAAAAAATTGTGGCTGAAATAAATAATTGTACCTGTTAAATTGGCAAGTGTTATTTGACACAGTTAAATGTTAGACTATTGTATGATTAATCAAGAAAATAATGGGCAGATTAATTGACAATGAATATAATATAGTTTCAGCCCCACACAAGACATTAATAGTCGTTACCTTGGACTGTATGAAATGTACTGTTCTTGTATTTCATGTTAAGAAAGGTGTTTCCTGGCTTTACAGCGTCCTACCCTAAATAGATTCTAATGTGTGTCTAACTCTTGTGTCTAAACATTGAGCATCTGCTTGCATGCTGTCATCATTCAGTTTTCATACAGTGTGGGAGGGCAGATGCGGAACTAAGTGTGATTTATAACATAAACAGGATGTGAGGGTAATTATTCCGTGGTCACAGCTAAGAGCTTCTTTGGCAGCGTGTTGGTGATGCTCGGTTTGTGCAACCATCGCAGGATACTTCAGCTTTTTGTATCGCTGTCATGGGTGACATATGTATGGTGTGGAATAAGCGCAGTGAGTATGAAATTGGAGAGTTGAAGTAAAAGAGAAAGAAAGCGTTCGCCAGTCACAGGACAAAGCTACTACTTCCTTAAAGTTAACGCCATGGCATGATTTTACTTTCCTTGCGTCACTAAAGAAGTGCTTCCTACAGATTGTATATGTAATACTTATCAGAATAAAACTGCTAAAACGTGTTAAAAATGGGGTGATGGGGGTAATGGTGTGCATCTCCTTCTGGGTTCATTTGATATACACGGTGGGATATAATGCACCTTGCTCAAAAACCCACCCAATGCACTGGGTGGATGTTTGAGCAAGGAAGATACATTTTCACTGAAATCCTGCTGACTGAATATGTTTCACCTCAGAGTTCTGTGTTATCCATTTAAGGTTGATATTTTCAACACAATTGTGCAGGCACATATTGCTCTAAACAAAACCACACTGACACTTCCTGCAGGGTTATAGGCTCAGTGGAAGGCGGAAACCTTGAACGTCTAAACCACTAACTCCATAAAATGAAAAAAACAACAAACTGTGTTTTTAAAATTTAAGTGAACACTGTGCCGTCAAAGTTAATATTGTGCCTTAATACGTGTTTAGATACTTGGATGTGTCATTATATTATTATTTTACCAAAATCAAGCCCAAATTATGAGGAGTTACGAGGTTTGTGATAAGCAAACGTTGAGATAGATGAATAATAATGCCTAGGTGATGGAGGCCAAGATGGTGCCTGTCCAGTTTAATGGAATTCCTTGCCAAAGTTTCTGGTTTTCGGCTTTACTTTCACGACATGCAACTAGGCTTGTGCTGATTTCCGGTTTAACCGGTTCGGTCTGGTTTAAGAGCTCCACTCGGTTTAATTCACGTCAACTGGATAAACCAGGTGGGGGGGTGGGGCTTTTCACATCAGCGGCGGGTCAAGGGACTATATTCAGCTTATACAGTCATGATTGAAACATGCATTATGACAACTTAATAAGGTTTATGTATGTTTTTAAATGAAGTGGAGGAGCCTACAAGTGTTTTGTTTAGTTTGTCTCAGAAATCCACGGACTGCGGACTCTGCAGCTCGCGAGAAGTGTCCTTTTGCTTCTTCTTCTTGTGTAACCTTGTGTGTATTGACGGTTAATACAGCATTATCACCACCTAGTGGATTGGAAGCGCATTACACCTACAATGGGCTTTTATTGGGAAAAATAGCTCAAATGCGACCCCCAGTGGTAAAATTAGGTATATAATTCGATATATCAGTTTGGTTAGATATTTGGCTTTAAATCAAACCGGTTAGAAAATTTTCAAACCGGCACAAGCCTACATGCAATCGCCCGCGAGTTCCAGATCGGCTCATAGACTTTACATTGTGATGATGTCACAGATTGTTTTTCTCAGCTCCGGTTAAGTTTTATGAATATAAAACCTCCATTGCTCAAAAATTCATAATAGAAAGAGTTATCAATTAATTCAATCAATTTTATTTAAAAAAAGCCCAATATCACAAATCACAATTTGCCTCACAGGGCTTTACAGCATACAACATCCATCTGTCCTTGGGACCCTCGCAGCGGATAAGGAAAAACTCCCCCCAAAAAAACCTTTAACAGGGGAAAAAAATGGTAGAAATAATTGACCTTTGAAGTTTGAGTTGTCCTATCAACAGTTTTACAGACGTATCTTACAGTGGTGGTGTATAGAGAAAATGCTTTTTGGGCTGTAGGGTATTTTTTCGTTGCAATACTGCCAGTGGCCACTGGGGAAAATTGGAAGCGAGGTTGAGCTCCTTTCCTGGGGGCCTGGATGAGATGCATGTATTGTCCGTCACTGATTAGAACAACCACATTTGGGGCAGGAAGTGCATGGCATTACTTTATCATCAACCCCCCTTGTTTGCACACTATTCACCAGGAGGAGAGCAGGCAGAAACTGCAGTGATGGACCAGCAGCGTGGCTGTTACAACATATTAAGGCATTAAGAACTGTGTTGAAGTTGATAGTTTCTGCATTGGTACAATTCTAAAAACTTTTGGGCAAAACAAACAAATAACAACAGCAGTAAACAAGCACAATTTCGTTGCCACCCAAAGGAACACTGGGTCAGATCTGTGGTTGTGAATCAATGTCCAGCAGTTGGCTGAAGGCAGGGCTATGGTGGTAACTGAAGAAGCTGATGTACAAAGAAACAAAGACAGCATTGATCATGTAATAGTGTATTACTTTTGCTCTGAGGCTGTTTCTCTGTCAGAATTACATTTGCTGAGAAAAGTGCTGCTATCATGTTCTAAATGTGAGTCTCTTTTCTGTGTAGCTTTAATGGAAAACGGAAGGAGACACTTAAAACACATCTTTGTCTGCATCCTTGGAGCAGTTACAATCTTCTTCATCTATCTCAACTGTGACTGGGAGTTGGCAAGCAGGGATTTTCCAGCAGCAGCGTCATCATCATTATCATTGTCATCATCGTCATCATCGTCATCATCACCATCATCACCATCATCATCAACATCATTATCAGCGGCAGCAGAGCCACGATGGGAGGATCCTGGGCCGTATCATGTGGCCTATCCACGAAACTACAAATTCATCATGGATGACACGCTAACGTGTAAGAACACAACTCCTTTCTTGGTCCTGATGGTTCCAGTTGCACCCAATGACATAGCAGCTAGGGACACCATTCGGAAGACATGGGGGAATGAGAAACTGGTCCTGGGTCAGCTGGTCGAGACCCTCTTCATCCTGGGCCTGCCTGGGGGAGCTGATGCTGAGCAGCAGCAGGAGAAGCTCAAACAGGAGAACCTGCAGCATCATGACCTGATCCAGAGTAACTTCCAGGACAGCTACCGCAATCTGACCGTCAAGACTATGATGATGCTGGAGTGGCTGGCTGCACACTGTGTCAATGCTGCCTATGTCATGAAGATTGACTCTGATATGTTACTGCATGTCCCGAATTTGGTTAAACTGTTGTTGAGTCCCAGCACAGCCAAAGAAAACTACATGACAGGTTTGGTGTGGTGGCACAGCCCGGTTTTAAGAAATCCGTTCAACAAGTTCTACATGCCGAGAGGAGTGATTGCTGAGTCGGAGTATCCCCCATATCCTCTGGGCATGGCCTACGTCATGTCCCTGGACCTGCCTGCCAAGATCCTGTCAGTCTCTCCTCAGATTAAACCTATCTACATTGAAGATGCCTACCTGGGTATGTGTCTGAAACGCCTGGGCATTTCCCCCACCGACCCTCCTGAAAATACAATGTTCATTGTCGACCCCAGGCATCCTCTGAGCAGCTGCAGCCTTTCAAAAGTGATTGCTGTGACAACGACAAGCATCCCACAGATGACGAGTTACTGGGAGAGGAGCAGACAGCCAGAAGCTAAATGCTGAACTTTATTAAGTTTACCAAGACTGATTTTTTTTTTACTAAACCTGACAAATATTTAACATTAATTAAAATGAAGCATATGTATTTTCTTTGCAAAGATCATGGAATACATTGCCCCTTGGTCTGACTTTTTTTTTTGTATGAAGGACAAAACAGATGTAAGAGTTTGAACCCAAAACTTTGTTTTTTATCAAATGTCCTTTTCAGTCAGATGAGCCTCAAAGACTTTCTGAGCTGCATCAGCTCTCATACACAGATAAGAACATCTGCTGGATCCTAAATTATAAATAGTAAACATAAAGACTGATTCCATACATCATCACATTGTCAATTTTTAAGTTCAACATTTTTTACGTTATTTTGCCAGCCAGTTTGAAATAAGTGTTAAACTCACAACCATTGAGTAAGGTAGCTTTCTTTCAGCAGGTTGAACTCAGACTGCGTAAAATAATGGATGTAGTCAACAGGACTAGATACTAGTGTACTCCTGTTTTGAAGCCTCGACTTTGGCATTTTGGCCGTCCCCATCTTGGTTCTTTGGAGCCGTAAGTGATCTTATTTGGAGGAGAGGGTGAAGCTAATCCTAACAGAGCTGCTAACTTGGTTAGTACGGTGCATTAGCAGCTGTGGTTAACTGTGATAATGCAAATTTTCTGTGAAAATCAGGCTTAAAAGCATTAAAACAAAATGTATGTACTGGAAAAACTGAATATCGGACTCCTTAAAGGGTCTTTTAGCACAACCAAATGCTGAGCAAGACTTTTTTAGGCAATCAGAATGTTATAATAAACTTTCATGAACTGAAAACGCAATGGAATAGTGAAAGTTATGGCTACATCTATACTCTTTGAAGTGGCCTACCCACAGCAGAAATAAACATGTTTACAGCCTGATACAAAAAACAGTTTCGGTCTTGATAGCTTGTGTCAACATCCATGACTACGGTGGCTTAGTTACACACATAAGGGCGAGGCTGCTTGAACGACAGGCTTACTGTGACGCATCACTACAGTCTGTGATTTTGATCCAACCCTCACTCCTCCACAGGACTCTACATTCAGTAAATGTAGAGTCTGCTCTTCTTCCCTCTTCTTCTCCTCTTCTTCCTGGAGATCTTGCCTCCGGAAGAAGAGTGGAAGAGCCCTGGTTTCCGGTTGTAGGCTGTTTGTAGTCCGCGTGATATTGACCAATCACGTTTGAGCCGGCTGCAGTTGTTGCCAGGTTAAACGGTCCGTGCGGTGAATTAACGAGGCGGAACATAATTGGTGTCACTGCAAACTCTGAATCCATCGCAGTGGTTCAGCATATTTACTTATATATAAACGGAAGTCGGAAACAGAAATTCGCCTCCTCCGCCCAGATCAAACCGGAATGCCAAAAAATCGGGGGTCTGCCCCCAGAGGCTGTATCGCTGTCTGCCGGAAGTCAGACGCCGAATACAGCCGATGGGTTCTGAGAATGGGTTACAGACTGTTCACAGACCCAGGGCCAAGTTCACCATGTGGTGTTTGGGGTAATTTGATATATAGCAAACACTGTTAATGATAGTTGTGGCTGTTTTAGTGTGTGTGTGTGTAGGTGATGATTACTTTGACTGAACTTTCTTGCTGTGATGTATATATATATGTTCTGTTCACACATTTCTCTTGTAAGTGACCTTAATCTCAAAAAGACTACCAAAGTAAAGCTCAGCTGCTGAATGTTAAAGAACAATACTTTTATGTTCAGACTTTTATAAAAAAAATAAAGGGAGTGTGTCTCAGTGGCCATGAAAGTCTCAAGTAAATGCTAATCCTGTGATGTAGTGCTCCTATAGTGATGTTTCTATCTGGAAAATGATTTTTAGGTTTCAACAAGGAGACAGGATTTGTACTAAAGTTGTTCAGTAAACAAGTTTCATGTAAGCCAATTTTGATATGCCAAATTCTGTACTCTTGGGACAGAATACAACAAAATATACTGTCACATACTGTCATACTGTTATACTACAGTGACATGTTACCACTCATATCATTGCAGAGTTTAAGTTGTAATATGATCTGTTATGTGTCATGTATAGGAAATGTAATGTTACAGTATGAAGGAGTACTTCAGGAGATCATTCCTCCTGTATCCACCTTACTCAGCTGCTCTCAGGGAAAGTTGTCATCTTTGTGAAGGAGTTTCCTTCTAAAAGTATATATCCATCATTTCAACAATGTTAAATGTTCAAGATTTAGATCTTCTGTGAATACTGTGACGATTCATAGTGGCACGTAACACATTTACTGTACTCTATCTGCTTCATGAATGAGATTGTTTATGTTTTTACTCTTCAGAAAAAGCTCCTCTCAGGACTATTCCTTCATGGGAGCAAGAACTGCATCACCAATCTGTCTTGCACTTTCAAAAAAATCCAACATTATCTCCTAACATATATATATATATATATATATATATATATATATATATAAAAAAGTAAGATTAAACACAAATTACACAAATGTTTTTTTACTGCAAATGTATTTGTGGGCACACTACATGAAATGGCAGATGGAAAAAACAAAACCTTACATGACACTGCAGAGCGGTATTTTCAGTGAAAGTTTCTGTTGTACTTGTGTACCATATTTTGCATCATTGTCAATAAAAGTGTGTGTTTTATTTTTTGCCTATCTCACTGCCTTCAACATATGTGAATACTTAGCAATGTCCTTAATGTTAAAGGGATAGTGCACCCAAAAATGAAAAGCACCTCAGCATATGGGTGAGTAGATAATGGGTGAATTTTCATTTTTGAGTGCACTATCCCTTTAATATTCAAATATGCTCAACATGCCCCCTCAAGATATGATAAAAAAAAAAAATACAAAGAAAAAAGCTGTTGTACTATTACAGAAAACTACATAGCCTGTAATAATCATAAGCAAATGTAATTATATATCATTCATTAACTTAACAAACTGCCATTATTATTACTACTGGTTTTAGTATTATGGTGGACTGCACTTCTGCATGTGGTTTGTCCAGCTGGTGTTGCCGTACCCCATCCGAAACCGTCGCTCTACTGCAGTGGGTACAATCAATGTCAAACACTGCTCTGTCTCATTATTTCATTACTTTAAAATGTATTGAAAAGTTGGAAACTAGGATGTAATATGAGTGTTGCGTCGGTGCTATCACTGTCGACTTTGATGGTTTTTGTAAAGTGTTAGTATGTCATTAAAAAAAAACATAGAGTGTGCGCACTTTTCCTGTGCAGCCCTCAATCATATGTTGGCTCCCTAAAATGGCCAATGAGGCGAGGGTTGCCCGCCCAACGTTAAATAGGTGTTCATAGCCCTGGAGAAGCTGATAGCACAAAAGACTTAACATGATTATTTGAGCAGACTGATCTAAGAACAAGAGCACAAACAGATTCTATAAATCAATGTACTGCTTCAAATGGGAAAAATTCTAAGTAAATAAATGAAGGAACAGTAAACCATGCCTGAACATACAGTGAGGTCATTCTCTCTTCACCTTAAAGGTAAACCAAGCAGGATTTTCCAAAAAACAATCTATAGTCAGGGCTTTATAAAAACGTAGCGACCAGTTGCCAGACCGTAAGTAGCAGGCATCCAAGAGGCACTGCGTCAAAAAAACACAAATATAGCAAGGTAAAATGGCAAATGAGAGTGAATCTGGGGCTCACTTTTATTTTGACGTTCGCCGGCGAGCGTGTTTACAGACAGTTACTGACAGTCCTGCATGGTTTACCTTTAACTTAGAAAAGAAAAGCCAAGCAGTCAGAAGCGTTGACTCCGTGTAGGATTACATGTTTGTTCCTCTTTCTTTTAAAGACATAGAGTATATAGTTCCTCCTCGACTTCCCGTCTGTGGCCACCAGACAGTTTGCGTGGGTGCGTGTCTGCTGCCTCTGTGAGACTAGACCCATTTATTGTCTAACTAATACAAGTATAAACAGGTATAAACACAGAATATTCTGAATTAGCTAAATGGCTAACACTGGCACATTTATAGTGATGTTTATCACTGTGCACTGTACCTGAAAATAAATTAATAAAATGGGAAAAAAAAAAAAGTGAATGAATGTTGCACAGAGACACGCACAGATATGACAGTTACATTAACTGGGAGAGTCCTGAGTTTTCAGTGTGAAGCAAGGCTGCAGCCATGGAGTCAACACTGGGGGAATGAACCCACTGGAGGATTTAAAAACTAATTTCCCATCCTAAACATGCAACATAAATGATTGACACTTTTCTCAGACTTTACGCGAGCTATCTGACAAATATAACCCAAAAAAAACGTGTACACCATTGGTGGGTGCTGGGTGAATATATGGCTATTAACTGCAGGTAACTTAGCTATCATAGCTAGCAGTAGTGATAGCTGATTGATTAGCACTCACACACTGGCCCGTTTTAACCAAATACATTGTTTGCACTCCATGGGTACATACAGTACATAGTCTAGGATCACCATGGGCTATACTTAACATGTACAGTTTATGTGTAGACAGTATACTGTCTGTGCATCACCTGTGTTTATTCAAGTTGACTGAGACGTTAACTCCGAACAGGAGCGTACAGGAGGAAACTGACTGCAGGTTAAACTAAAGAACCTAAAAGCTGTGTTGATAATTTGATAATGTCTGCATCAGTACAATCCTAAAAAAAACTTTTGGTGAAACAACTGAAAAACAACAACAGCAAACAAACTATTCTGTATTAAAGCATCTGTTTGTTTTGTTGGGAACTGCCCATTGGTTCGACAGCCCATTGGTTCGACATCCCCTTGTTCTGACCATATTAAACTCATTGTTCCGAAGTCCGTTCCGAAATCATCATGATGCCCTGTGGTTAAGGTCTGGTTAGGTTTAGGCACAAAAACCACTTGGTTAGGGTCAGGAAAAGATCATGGTGTGGGTTAAAATGAAAAAGAAAGTGACAAACACATAAGCTGTGAGCCTGCTCCGCCTCAAGCCTGCCGCGGCGCACCATACGCCCGCCGCGAGCCGTTCAGCACTGCGGACAGTCAGACTAATGGGATGTCGAACCAATGGGCTGTCGAACCAATGACATGGACCCCTGTTTGTTGCCACACCTGGAGAACAGCATGGGTCAGATCTGTGGTTGTGTTTCAGTGTGACAATATCAAGGCAGTGCTGTCATTATTGCAGGCTTTGCATATTACTTTTGGTCTGCAGCTGTTTGTCATGGTTTGTGTCTACATGCCCCCCCGCCCACAGCTCCACGTAAGGGAAATTACAATACTGGAGAGTGAAATGAGATTTCAGATGATAGTGTGATTCTAACTTAATGGGAACAGTTTTGGGAAAAGGACAGTATTACAATGTTCCTCCCCTTGCACAAAGCAAGGTCAATAAAAAGTAGTTTCTCCAGTTTGCTGTTTCGCGGTGATGACTTACCCATAACTGTATGTCAGTGAGTTTAGCCAGATACCAGTGAAACTAGTCAAACAACCCCTCGAGTCTATACTGTAGTGCTGCCTTCAGTGGAGCAATGATAGAACGAGAGGCCTGCGTCCATCTCTGTGCTGTCATTTATAGACTGAATAGGATGAGAATATTTGTGCTGTCAGTCAGGACATTTACACATCGACTAGCCCATTTAATTGGACTACTGTCCTTGTCCCAGTATACAAACACAGGAGGGCTATTGATTTATTGAGTGAAGTATGTCCGATTCTGCTACGATAGGTGTTGATATGCTCCCTTTCGGCTTGTTAGTATTGGACCTTTGTCTGGTTGACCGATTATGTCACAGACCAAACAATCGAGCGTAGTCCAAGTGTTTTGCCACTTTTTTGAACAGGTCGCCATTCTGCGTTACCTCCCATCCATGGATTTTAAAATATTTAACTCTTTCAGCTGACACAGCTTAAATGGTATCTTTTCGTCCGTCCAAAAGTGCACTGCTCTGGATGTAGCTTTCACCATGTTGCTTCAAGCTTCTTCTGTTACGCATTTGATGCTATTCGACTTCCGAGGCGGCACAGGTGGTTAGCACTGTCGCCTCACAGCAGGAGGGTTCCTGGTTCAATCCCAGGAGGGAGCCCTTCTGTGTGGAGTTTGCATGTTCTACCTGTGTCAGTGTGGGTTTTCTCCGGGTACTCCAGTTTCCTCCCACAGTCCAAAGACATGCGGACTGGGGATTAGGCTAATTGGGGACTCTAGATTGCTTGTAGGTGTGAATGGTTGTCTGTCTCTGTGTGTCAGCCCTGTGATAGTCCAGGGTAAACCCTGCCTCTCGCCTAATGTCAGCTTGGATAACTCCAGCCCCCCCGCGACCCCTAACAGGATAAGCAGTCGTGAAAATGGATGGATGGATGGACTTCCGGGTCAAAGCCTGGGGTGGAAACCGTGGAGCATGTGCAGAGCATCTAGGCCAGTTTGGGTCTGACTGACTGTATACAATTACAAGTAATTCGACTCCCAATCGTATTATCTGGGTTTCTTAGTCTGACTTTGAGGAATTCGTTTAGTATTGTATTGGACCAAGTATTTGAACATTTGAAATGATATTGATTAGCATAACTATGATATTGAGGGACACTTTTTGCAGCCTTTATAATTGTACTTTTTTGCTGTTCTCTCAGAATTAGAGTTGCTGAGAAAAGTTCTGCTATCATGTGCTAATGTGACTCTCTTCTGTGTAGTCTTAATGGAGAGCAGGAGGAGACACTTTATCTGCATCCTTGGAGCAGTGACAATCTTCTTCACCTGGAAGTTGGCGAGCAGGGACATTCATTTATCATCAGCAGCAGAGCCACGATGGGAGGATCATGGGCCATATCATGTGGCCTATCCACGAAACTACAAATTCATCATGGATGACACGCCGACGAGCAAGAACACAACTCCCTTCTTGGTCCTGTATGGAGCTACATTAGGGTCAAATGTTTTGTACTTGAAAAAATAAAATTTGAAACTGAAAATTCATGTGTTGATCTTCAATTTTGAAAAATACAACAATGTATTCAAAATAAAAAATAAGTATATGAAACGTTTTTTCAGGTTAAATATAATTTTGATTCACT
>NC_065510.1:8239246-8261442 GCF_006386435.1 Epinephelus moara | reverse complement strand
AAATGTTAAAATATATATGGAAGTGAAAAGTGAAAATAAATTATTCATTCAAAAGAATTACCAAAATTATATTTAACCTGAAAAAACGTTTCACACACTTATTTTTATTTTGAATACATTGTTGTATTTTTCAAAATTCAAGATCAACACATGAATTTTCAGTTTCAAATTTTATTTTTTCAAGTACAAAACATTTGACCCTAATGTAGCTCCATAGTCCTGATGGTTCCAGTTGCGCCCAATGACGTGGCAGCGAGGGACATCATTTGGAATAAAGACTGACTCTCTACAGCTTCAAATTTATTATTGATATTGACTTTATCCTCCATTTTTTAAGTTTAACTCACTCATGAAATGTGATGAACGTGTCACCATTCATGTCACAATAGAAGTGAAGGAGTAATAAGATCTGTTATGTGTTATGTATTGGAAATTTAATGTCGTGGCAGAAAAGAACTGGCCAAGATTGTGAAGAAGTGACTTTAACCAGTAAAATAGTAAACTAGTTTCATACTTCAGGTGGCTCAGCACTGGAGATAATTCCACCAGCGTCCACATTACTCTGCTGATTCAAGCCTCTGTACGGGGTTGTAGTTGATCGTTACTCCAGAAGAGGGCAGTCTAACATCAGATATAATCTATAATCATCGGACACAGCTGTGAGCTGCACTGCATAAAGTCCTCAGGAATTCTCAGGGAAAGTTGTCATCTTTGTGACGGAGTTTTAAAATGATACATCCATCATCCCAACAATGTTTTAATGTTCAGGATTAAGACCTTATATTAATACTGTGTAGATTCTTACTGGCACAGATCTAAAAATGCCTTTACTGTCTTTACCTTACCCTGTCTTTACTATCTTCTTTATGGATGAGAGCGTTTTAGTGTTTACTGTTATAAAAAACTCATCAGTGTTGCTTAAGAAAGGCCTTCATCATGACGTATCAGTGACACAGTATCATCAGTCTGTATGGTGCTTTCAATTCCCAGTCATAGTCTGATCCAAATTTGAACAAAATCAAAAGCACTACTTTAACACTTAACACAAATTAATTTTAAAGAGCGTACACTGTATTGTGATCACCTGGCCATGAACAAGGCATGCTGCTGGCTATGGTGAAAATGCAGCCTAGTCACCAAAGAAAAATGTTTTACTTTTATTTTATTTTTTTTTGGTAGGATTTTTTTTGTAGTATTGCAGCATTGTTTACAGTATTTTGCATCATAATCAATAAAAGTGTGACTTTGTTGTTTTATTGGTGCATGTTCTCAAATTTTTTTGATATATTTTTGATATACATTTACTTGTTCATGTCTTTAATGCAGTAGTAGTAGTATTTTGTACAAATTTCTCACCAAAAGCTACATTTTACAAGATTACCTTGAACATATCATGAGAATGTTTATGATTTAATGTTTAATTCCGCACAATACTCATTTTTACTGAATAGAGCTTGAACGCTTCACAATGTAAGTCAATGCAACATCCGTGAGCTGTTCGTTGCGGCCACTAGCTGCTCAGAGGTAACAATAACTAGCTCTCCTCCTGCTGATTTAAACACAGATTTATTGGGCTGTTTTTTTCATGTTCTTTATATCCACAGCCACTCCTCTCAGTGGTATAGTGGTAGTTGAGTGGGCACCGAAGAGCTTTCGTCGTTTTGACATTATAACAATACACCTGTTTCGGGGTCCATGTGACTTCGGATAACCTAACCATTTTCCCAAGAGAGCAGGTAAAGTGTAACAAGCTGCAGAAGGGGGTCCGGGTGTGCAGGTACCAAGAAAAAAAGGCCTCTCTGTTATTAAGTAGGCTTTGCTTTGTAGTTATGTTTGGGGCGGCAGTAGCTCAGTCCATAGGGACTTGGGTTGGGAACCGGAGGGTCGCCTGCTCAAGTCCCCATCCGGACCAAAATATGGAGCGTGGACTGGTAGCTGGAGAGGTGCCAGTTCACCTCCTGGGCACTGCCGAGGTGCCCCTGAGCAAGGCACCAAACCCCCCAACCACTCGGAGCGCCTGTCATGGGCAGCCCACTCTGACATCTCTCCACTCAGTGCATGTATAGGTCCAGTTTGTGCATGTGTGTATTTGGACCTGTGTGTAATTGACAACAGAGTGAAAAATTGAATTTCCCCTCGGGGATTAATAAAGTATATTAAATTAAATTAAAATGATGTTGTTGTGGCCTTATGTAATGTTTCAAAATTATAGTAGTAATAGTGTTGAAAAAAAAAACAGTAAAAGATAGACGTTTGATTGCTTTTTCTTCCCCATTTGTGGCGCCCCCTATGGATGATGTTGCCCTTAGCATCCACCTATTATGCCTGTGCCACGGGCCAGCACTGATTTGGTCGATATCTCCAACACTCGGCAACTGACACCAAAACGATATAGACTGATAAATAGCACTACAGGTAAGAGGGAAAATACATACTTTTGATTTTGGGGTGAACTGTCCCTTTAAACTGACAGTTTGAGCAGACTGACCTCAGAACAAAAGCACAGATTATAGATTTAGTCACTAAACAAATGCACCATTTGAAACAGGAAATAAATGAACAACAGAGCATTCCCACACATACAGCAGGGTCACCCTCTCCTCACCTTTAAATCTTAACTTAGAAAAAAAAAATGAGACCAGTGACCTGGCCACTGTCCCCTCCTCTCTGCCATCAGTCTCATCCTCTCCCATGAGCTCTCATTCATCTCCAGCTGTCTATGATCTGTTCTCCCTCTGTCAGATAAGGGAGGATCCCCAAAGTCAAAGGCCCTGCTCTCCCTTTTCCTGCTGACTGCAGTCTGCATAAATCATACAGATGCTGAAGACACAAACCCTGGGTCCACACATTATTTACTGCTTTACTACCTCCTAATGTCAAAGATCCTCCTCAGTGTTGGCACTGCTGCATAAATCAATGCTGGCACTATCAACTGTGCAAACAGTCCAGTCTCATACCTGAGAAGTAAATATTATATGATGTAGTGATACATGCACATTTGGGAGTTAAGTGCCTTGTTTTAGCACAATTTTGTTGTTAGGCACTTATGATTGTTCATTCCCTTTGTCAGACATACATGTACATATATATATACTGTATATATATTTCCTCCTCAACTTCCTGCCTGTGCTCACGAGACAGTTTGTTTGGCTGCGTGTCTGCTGCCTCTGTGATACTAGGCCCACACACACACACACACACACACACACACACACACACACACACACACACCGCTACAAAGGAAATTGCTCATCTTCTTCTCTTCCTTTGATGCTCTCAGACGGGATTGACTTGATGGATTCCTGTTATTTATTGTATGTAATATGTGTGGGTGTGGCGTGCGTGCGTGTGTGCCTGTGTGTGTGTTTGTACGGCAGGTCGGGGATAGGTTATATTCTTATCTTAAAACAAAGGCTTTTCTCACTGATTTGGAGCAGGAGAATGAAAGGTCTGTAGGAGAGGTCTGAGACAGAAGTTCATCATCCAAGATGAAAGACAGATTTCTAAAGAGAGAAAGAAATCAGAAAGCAAACCTGACACCAGACAAAGGAAAAAAAAACAGTTGCTTGAGTTGTCATAAAAAGTCAGATGACTTAAAGCACTAGTGTAAAGGATTTAGGAGGATATACTGGCAGTAATGGAGCACAGTTTAATAAGTATGTTTTCTTTACTGCATAATGAAAATAAGAATCGTGTTTCCATTTCCTGAGAATGAGCCGTTCAGATACAGATGCTACAAAAAGAGCTGGCCCTCCTTTATGGAGATTGTTATGTTGCACCGCCATGTTCTTCTATCATTCTCATGTGTTCATTCACTTACTTTTATAGGAACCCTGGCCTTCAGCTAGAATTTGTTTGAAACTGAAATTTAAATTCGCAAAACAACCTAAAATTCTAGTACCATCCACATCACAATATTCTCCAGTTATACTCACAGACCAGGTGTTGCTGTAATGTATCCTCCCCCCACTGCCCCCTGCAAACCGGCTGTCCCCTCTGTCACCCTGACAAAACAGAGAGCGCTGCAGGGTCATAAACTTCAGCTGGTCCTGTTTTGGCTACAGACCGACAAGACACACACACACACACACACACACACACACACACACACACACACACACACACACACACACACACACACACACACAAAATCCCTATATGTACCCTTAACATAGAACAGCAGGCTTTACAGTAACTATACAATGCTCAAAGAGTGCAGGTTTCTGTGTGAACTTAAGACTAGAGCAGCTAATTTTACTGCTGAGTACACTTTTCTAATCAGATGAGATGAACACAGATTTATTCTAAATACTCTGCGGCTGCTCTAAAATCAGAAACAGTCAAGCAAATGTGCTTTGCATCACTCAACCACTGTGATTAAGTATCTTTAAAGCTAAAAATACGCACTGCTTTGCACTGCGCTCATATGGTGCTTATGGCGGTAATGTCAGGATGGCATTGTAACAGAAATGTAGCGCCCACCCTCCAGTATCCCCCTGGTTAACGCTGTTAGCTCTGTCAGCACTGTTGCCTGTTGTATAGTGCTGTTTAATTCGTTAACACTGTTAGTTGTTAGCCACCTGCTCATGGATGTATTAAGGGGCCTGGGTACAGCGTCGGACAACTTTCATTCCTATGAAAGTTGCTCATTGGCACACAAAGCTAAGAAAGCTTTATTTCTGGGGGTTGTGACACTCAACAAATTGATCCATGTCTCTTTCCCAATGTAAGTCTACAGTAAAAAGTAATTTTGGGCCCCATGGCATCATGTGACGGACACTGGAGTTGTGATTCCGCTGTTTGGCCGTTATGAAAATCGGCCTCAAAGCCTGGCACACTTTTTGGGGTCTGCTCTTGCTCAGCCAAAAACATGTTGAGAACCATGTCCAAACAACACATACGCTCTGAATTTCGCATTGAGCCCCTTTAGCAATACTGGTGAAATTAATATACAAAGTGGAGTTGCTAATAGTGATAAACCCATCATAATTAATCACCCAACTATGAACTTCCCCCAGCTCCACAGAGCTCAGCGTCTTTAAGCTCTTTTTTTTGTTTTATTTTGTTTTTTATTTTCATTTTTTTTTAGAGCCAACCTATTTATTGTTTTGGTTCAGTATCACTCTCATCAACCTAGCTCCAGTGACAGCAGCAGCTGTTTTCAGTTAAAACCCACTTTACAGAACTGTCAAGCACCAAAAAGACAAAGTTATTGACTAGCTAACATTGCCAACATAATAGCATCTTTAGCAGCTAGAGAGCCTCACATTTAGGAGTTCCTTAGGAGTTGGTGGTACGCAGCTGAAAGAAGAGTGAATATTGGACTCCGTCAGAAACACGACCCTAAATAAATGCTAATGTTGCTATGTGTCTGCTTGATGTGGAAAAACAGTACTGACACGACAGAGTGCTGCAGGGATGACATTTACTTGTAGGTCAACACAGAACAGAATTTTACCATTGGATTTTGGATTACTGAAGAAAGTAATCTCAGTGCAAACAAAAGTTTATTTTTACATGTATTGTTCAGCAAGATAACCTTCACAAATGAACTTATTATTTTTGAGGAATGAATGCAGTCGCCAGAAGTGCAAAGCTAACGTTAGGCTATAATTAAATTGCACCACACTCGCATGACCTCAACGTCGCCACCACAACAAGGCTTTAAAGCCACGTTCTTCATGATGATGTTCTGTAGCCTGATTTAGCCATTTTTAATACATGTTAAGGCTTCGGAATTTATGTGTGGGGTATTTACTGGCGTATTTTTTGTCCCAAAGCAAAACGTGGATGTCTCTTAAATTTGTGTGAACCACAGACCTTATTTCAGGCATCTTACCAAAAACCTATTGACTTTGAGACAAGGGAACCAGGAGCGCTAAAATGCTAACTCATCATCAGATTTTAGGACATGTTACTGCACTACTCTATCACCACCACAACTCTTTTTCACTGTTGTGTTTACAGTTGTTTTTACTGCCCCCAAGTGGACAAAAAAAACAGCTTTACATGACTGGGTTTGATTGTTTGAATCATCATTTTTTAGAGCCATTCAGTCTGTTTGAAATATTTGTAGAATGCCAACACGTGAAATGAGCTCTTGAGGTGTTGTAAACCAGCAGATTTGTTAACAAACTCAATGCCATGAGGTTGAAATTCACTAAAACTGTTGACAATATTCCAATATTGTACAAAGAAATACAGCAACCTTGGAAAAATGACATTAACAAAGAGAAAATCTATGTTAACTTGGTGCTGTTACTTTGAAAGCAAATGCTTCAATTCTAGCTGCAGACATTTGAAGTTACAACAGCAGACTTAACAAACACATGTCCAAAGTTTTGTTCTGTCCCAGTCATACACACACACACACACACACACACACACACACATACACATGAACAAACCATTAATGTGAAAGCAAGCCAGACTTGGTGGTGATTTAGAGGTAGCAGACAGTGGAAGGGTAGAGGCCAAGCTCTGGGTCTCATACTATCTCTCTCCATTCACCAGCCCATAAATAATCACACAGCCTCACAGTGACACGAGAGAAGCTGCAGTCTGAGATGAAGGACAGAGCGAGAAAGAGGGAGAGGAGACAGTGTCGTTTGATGAGCAGAGAGAAAGAGAGTGGAGAGTTGAGAGAAAGAAGACAGGTGTGGGAAAAGAGAGACACACAGACGTCCTGCTGGCTCCAGTCTGGGTCAGTATTTGTTTTTACTTTCAAGTCTTCATAGTTAAAAACTTTTCAAAGTGTGATTATAATGGTCAGAGTTGATGCTCCAATGGTTTGTAGCAGCATGGATTTTTTTTTCTTGATCCAAAAATAGTCTCATCTAAAGCCTCCCTCTCACTGTGTTATGCTGTTAGCGTCATCAACACTGCTGTTTTTTCTTTTTTCTTTTCTCTTTAACATTTTATCAGAATTCCTGCTCTTAACCACAAGGACCCCTGCCACTCAGGTTCTCACGATCCCTGTCAGAGAGTCACTCTGTGGGCTGTGAGAACCACCAACAGCCCCGGCTGCTGGAGGCCTCACGCTGCAGTGGTCCGCTCCCTCGACGCACGCACACAGACGCAAAACAAAAACACACACAAACATGTCACAAGTCGACGTATGTTACACAGAATCAAACAAGCATACATAATGGCACACATGGCTTCTTCACTTCAGCTTTCAGTGAAACATCCTCTCTGTCTCTAAAAACAAACACAGCTGTCGAAGCTGCTCCGCTATAGATGCTGAAAAATATTAAAATATTAGGTGAGAATGAGCTTTGTGTTCATCACAGCAATTATTACATCTATCACTTATGTATCTCCATGGGTGCTTTGGCCCCTGTGTGTGGGACATTTTTTTAAGTGGGTCACCCTCAGCTACAGTAAAGTCTCATAACCCTTAAACATAAGACTATAAATTTGGCTACTTATGCAACACTTTTATTTTGAAATCTGGATCTTTATTTTACAAACTTTGAAACACTGATGGTTTGAGCACAGTTATAAATTAAACATGTCAGTATATAAGTGCAAGGCTTTTAAAGCGGACCTATTATGCTCATTTTGAGATTGATACATGTATTGAGGGGTCCGCTAGAACATGTTTACAGGCTTTAATGGTCAAAAACACTTTATTTTCCTCGTACAGTCTTTGCTAGAACACCTGTATTCACCCGCTGTCTGAGACACTCAGTTTTAGTGCCTGTCTCTTTAAGACCCCCTCGCAAAAAACCCTGCCTGCTCTGATTGGTCAGCACTTTTTACTGTGAAAAGTCACCAATCAAAGCTTCTAAACACAACTAGACATGTTCCAGTAGAAATATGACCCAAAATCGTGAGAAATTACTGGCAATCATAATTACATATTTCCATTACATTAGCATGTAATGTGCCTGCAGCAGATAACCATATAAAGACATCCAGCACACTACAGCAGGATTTACACTTGTGCATCAGCTCTATGCAGAGCCTACACTGTAACACACAATGCCGAAGGCTAGGCATGTGGCTTGTACTGCTGTGATCATTTATACTTGTGCGGTTGTGCGTCTGTGTCACTCTGCGATTATATCACCAAAACACTAGTAGGCGGGGTTTTTGTGAAGTGCTGTAAAGTTCTGTTGATTCAAAACACACATTATATGGCGTAACAGCAATTTCAAACACAAGTACAGAAATTAGCTTCACTATAACTCATAGCATTCACAGACAAAGCATTTCCACACTTTCCAGACAAATACAACATTCTAATGTTATTAGCACAAGGCTATGGCATTTTACATTGTATAGATTAGCCTAGTGGCTAGCAGACTTTTCCACTACTTATATGAAGCCAGGGACAACAGCAACATTTAACAAAGGTAACATTCACCGACAAAACAACTGACTTATGCTAACGTTATTAGCACAAGCCTAAGGCATTTTACATTGTATAGATTAGCCTAGTGGCTAGCAGACTTTTCCGCTACTTATATGAAGCCAGGGACAACAGCAACATTTAACAAAGGTAACATTCACCGACAAAACAACTGACTTATGCTAACGTTATTAGCACAAGCCTAAGGCATTTTACATTGTATAAATTAGCCTAGCAACAAGCGGGGATTTCCTCTACCCACATGAAGTCAGGACAAATCACACACAGAGTTAAAATGCCATTTTTGTGGAGGCTTTATTTTCTTCACAATTTATTGTTTCTTGTCTGTGAAATTAAAGTAAATGAAAGCTCTGTTTCCACTGAGGGAAACTGTTTCAGCTAACCAAAATAAACAGGGGGTCTGCATCGCTGCGACGCATTGTTACATTTCTGGGGAGGTGCACGTCAGGCACTACGTAGACGCAGAACCTACGCCATAGGTGTGGCTTTGATTCGAGGCAGAAGTATAAATCCCACATATGACATCATACTGTTGCCTGAGTAGAAAAAAGGTTCCAGAATGGTAGGAAACCTGAGGTTTCAATTCACGGGCAACAGCTCTGGTGGACATTCCTGCAGTCAGCATGCCAATTGCACTCTTCCTTCAAAACTTGCGACATCTGTGGCATTGTGCTGTGTGATAAAACTGAACATTTCAGAGTGGCCTTTTATTGTGGCCAGCCTAAGGCACACCTGTGCAATATTCATGCTGTCTAATCAGCATCTTGATATGCCACACCTGTGAGGTGGGATGGATTATCTTGGCAAAGGAGAAGTGCTCACTAACACAGATTTAGACAGATTTGTGAACAATATTTGAGGGAAATGGTCTTTTGTGTGTATAGAAAATGTTTTAGATCTTTGAGTTCAGCTCATGAAAAATGGGAGCAAAAACAAAAGTGTTGCGTTTATATTTTTGTTCAGTGTACTATACTATAGTATTTGTGCCCGTTTTTGTAACTAATAGCTGCAGTTTTCTCCCAGCTTGTGTTACTGCTGCGATGGCGTCCATCCCCACAGATCGTCTCACCACAGCTCATTAGCAGCGCTGATGACTCTGAGGAGAAACTCTGGTGAAGAACGTCATTAACATCTGTTTGCGGTCCACACGGCGAGGTTGAAGGCCATGTGAAAACAAAATAACAACACTGATGAGGCCAACAACTGCAGAGTCTGGAGCGTGGACCGAACATGGGTTCCCATGACTGTGTCATCTCCCTCCCACCTCCCTCTGTCACCCCCCCTCCCCCCCTATTGTTTTTATTCCTCCCTTCTTCCCAATCATTAAATCTCACCCTCTTGTTCTTGTTACCTTTTTTCCTTTCAATGCCTTCTCATCTTTCTCTACTTTCCTCCTCGCTTTCCTCCTTGTTTCATCTCCCCGTGTGCCTCCACATTGTTCCCACCCTCGTTTTCCTTGTTTCCATCACCTTGTTTTCTCCCTCCCCTCTTCACTCCTGCTGCCTCTTTCTTTCCTGCTCCTCCTCCCCTTTCTTCTCTCAAAGCATCACTCCTCTCTGTCAGTCAGAGATAAGAACATACTGAGCAGTCGGGTGGCAAATAAGAAGTCTTTCCCTCAATTTAGGATGCAGGCCTGAACGTCAGCAATCGTCAGCTCAGGGTGAAATCTGTTCTCGCTGTGAAGGTGGCAAGAAAAAGAAACTCTAGGGAAAGAGCTGGCAGCCTTAAACCTGAAGCAATTTGCACTTGTAATTAGTGATAAAGCTGAATGTCAGTTTCCACAGTGATTTTAATGGCCTTTCTATTTGCATACATTTTTTAGAATGAAAACCACAGCACTGTATTAAACTAATGTCCAGACTTTTGTCCTTTGCAGCACAGTAAGAAAAGAAAAAAAAGATAATTCACAGATGTTGCGTGTTACTAGTAAAACTGTTTCTGCATGTTCCCAAACTAGGACATATTATTTTATTAACATCTAACCACATCCAAGCTGCCGTACTCTGACTATATTTTTCTGTGTTTCTAATACTGTGTGCTACTAGTATTTATCAAGATTATCCTTTCATTCTCTCACAATAATTTAGCATTTTTCATTTGATTTAATTCAGGGGCCAGCGATCAATATGAGATGGTGTCAGTTAAAAACTTAATTGTCTTTTTCTTGCCTGTTTGCCATTGTTGACCGAGTGCTAGGTGTGCTGGGACAGAAATGGTGACACAGATGTGCCATTTCAAAATACAGTTTTTACTTTGCATTGATAATATTAGATAGTTACGGAAGCATATTGTACGGATACGGAAGCGTATTGCATTCACTTGACAAATTAAAAAAAAGCCCTGTTTTTCTGAGTAATATTTTCTGTTTTTTGTGGATTTTTTTTTCTGTTTTTCATGGTAATTTGTTTTCCTGAACGAGGGGTAACAGGTTAGGTTAGTAACAGGTTGTAACAACGTTAGCTGACAAACATGTATGGGCATGATTTCAGTTGTCAGGTAACGTTAAGCTAACAGTTTTTTTCCATCATGCTGGACATTGTTACTCATCACAAATTTGTCAGCTAATGTTGTTACAACCTGTTACTAACCTAACCTGTTACATTGCGCGATAGGCCTACACTAGAAGGATGCAGTCGAAAACATAGCTAGATTATCACACCCTGTGTGTAACTAATTACGTGCCTTACCCTTATTGATCCCATAGCTGAAATTGTCTAGGAGCAGGAGCACGGATGCAAAATACATCCATGAGCAGGAGTCACCATGGATGCAGGGGTCACTTGCAGGTGTCAGGTGGGAGCTTCTTGCGAGATTTTGAAGTATCTAGTCTCCTCGTTCAGGAAAAAAAATTACCACGAAAAACAGAAAAAAAATACCCAGAAAAACAGAAAATATTACTCAGAAAAACAGGGAAAAATTACCACAAAAAAACAGGGAAAAAATTATTTAGAAAAACAGAAAAATAAATAAATTACTCTGAAAAACAGAAAAAAATACTCAGAAAAACAGGGCTTTTTTTATTTGTCAAGTGAATGCAATATGCTTCCGTAGATAGTTGATCATTGAATCAATATATCAATCCAGACTGACGTATCATCACACCCCTAATTGTCAGGCCAGCACCTTAGATGTTAGCGTCACTGCTATCAGTGTGTGAGCGTGGGTAAAAAGGGGGAAAAATGAAAAGCACTTTGGATAAGAGATCGATTTAAATGTAGTTCATTTCAGGTTTCATGACTGAAATAATCAGAGGGAATTACATAAGATTTGGAAGGGGACACAGAAGGAATGCAAAAGTACGATGAAGTTTAAAATTGAGAGTAAATCCCATTATGAGTACTTGCAAGATAAATTAAATGCCCTGACTGCTTTGTAATGACCTGAGACACCACTTAGGTAGTATTGCTGGAGGACTGTCACTTCTAGACTGCACACACACACACACACACACATGCACACACACTTAGAGAGAGACATTACTACCCTGTCTGTGCCCTCTAGGGCCTGGTGTGTGTGTGTGTGTGTGTGTGTGTGTGTGTGTGTGTGTGTGTGTGTGTGTGTGTGTGTGCTCCTCTCAGACGCTGGTATATTAATAGAACTTTGCTCCACTGATGATGAAGTTGCCACCTGTACCCTGTCACAGCCACACACCACACACACACAGAGGAAAGATGACACAGGGATATGGAGAATAAGGAAGATACACTGTCAAGAGTTTCAGTAAACGCAGAGGGAAGCAGACACAAAGAGCAGTTAACAACACAGAGAAACAGGAGTAAAAAAAGACATGGACGCTGCTCTCGTCTTCCTTCAGTGTTCCTGGCTCGGGACCAAACAGCGAGTCTGACTGCCTCCCCTGGGGAGAGTAACTCCAGGCCTGAATTCCTGTGTGTTATTTCATGTTTTCCTCTCCGTCGCTACAATTTCTCCCTGAAACACAGTCTGCGCACCAGCCCTCATTAAATCAACTCTGCCAGTGTCTGCAGCGTTATAAAACACACTGTGTGAGCAGCTATGTGCAGCATACAAGTGCATGCCGACAGCCTTGCATGCAAACACATGAACACGAACAAGCATGCACAAGCACAGTACACAAAGATTAACACTCCCTCTGTTTTCTCCATCTTTGTTTTCCTGTCTTATTTACATTCCCGTAGAGCAACAAGTGGAGGAGTACGGGAGGTTCTGACGGAGAGAAGTGAAGGTCTTTCATAGACAGAAGTCATTTCCGTTGTGTTGGGGAGGTCTGTGAAGGGGTCAAGCCTTCCCCAGTCCCGGCTGTGTGAATCACATAAACACTCAGACTGAAACACTCCCACTTCGTACTCGTCTACAGCCCTCCTCTGGTGCTCACGCTGCAGGAGCCACACTCAGTCTGTCTGTACCGTGCTATTAGTGTTCTTGTATGGAAATGCTGTTGAGTGTCTTGAGTGTCCATCGACAGTTAAGTACCAGTTTTTGGACCCTTTATGGATGGAGTGGATGGAGGAGACTCATGTTTCCACAGCACAGCCCCACCCAACTATGAGACTTCTTTGTGATTCTCAGACTATTTAAACAATATTCAATTTCTATCTCACTATATAATGACGAAAACTCTGTGTGTGTGTCTGTTCCACGTTTTTCTCCTCACTGACTTGGTCAATCCATGTGAAATTTGGCACAGTGGTAGAGGGTCATGGGAGGATGCGAATGAAGCAATATTACATCAATTGGCCAAAGGGGGGCGCTATAGCAACCGATTGAAATTGCAAACGTTGAATGNTCTGAGGGGACCCCTCCATTATTGACCCCATCAAACAAAATGGGGGCGCTAGAGACCTAATTTCTTATCTAGGCATAACCGCCATATCGATTTTTACTAAACTTGGTAGATATGTAGAACAGGACGCCTCAAGGTGACTGGAGAAATTTAACTCTAATTGGCAACTGGGTGGCGCTGTAACAACAGAAAAATGCTTTAAAATGGCTAAAATGCGACCGATCGCTGTGGCTCCCCCTGTGGACCAATGTTGTTGTTTTCTAATTTTTGGTATGACTAAGTCATGGTATGGTATGCTGTACATAATCACAGAAACTGTCAGTGTGTCATTCTGTCAGTCAGTCATGCACATAGGCATTGAGGATTGGCATAGGTAGAAGGTGACAAAGCTACCAATGGGTATGGACTAGTTTGTTATGACCTCATATTCAAACTCCATTACATTAGTTTATAATGCAGGTTTTCTTCCAAATATACTAAAGCTTATTTTCTTTCGTCTATCATTTTATTTTCAATCCAGAGTCAGAGAGGACATTACACAGCTGTTTTCACAGGCTGAGTCGCACTCCCTGTAACAACTAAACTGACCTTTATCCGTAAAATAGGTGGATCGACCAATTGAACTTTCCAGTTATAGTTCTTAAATACAAAAAGTTGAACCCATTGATTGAAACACATTGATCTGATGCGAGAAAAAACCCTGAAGAACTCCTTTTGTAAATTATTTATCAGATTGTTAGGGTTTAGTCCACTGAAATACTGATTAAATTCACACAATGAAACCTTCTCCCTGTTTGATTCACGTGGCGTCAGTGGCCAACTCATCATTCTGGTGTATTGATTTCTTCCCATGAGAAAATCCCACTTTAGTGTGTCACTGCAGAGCAGCAGATCAAACACGAGTGTGGACGATCGGGGTTGTCGTGTTTGTTTTCTCGCACTCCTGTCAAAATCTGTTCCTCTTTCTCAGCCTTGTAAGTGCACTAACACAAACACACACATCCAGATACACAAACACACTGAACACAAAGCAGCTCTTTAATGGTGAGGATCCCACAACACAGCTGGCCTTGTTTAGGGAGTTGAGGCCACTGATAGTGGCCACATACAGTAGATGAAAAATGGAGGTTCAATGATCAGATATTAACATATTCCCTTAAAGGTACATTCCCTAGTTTGTCACAGCACCTCCTGTTCCCACAGATCTCTTAACAATTATCTACAGCAAGATATTTCCACTGCAAACCTTCTGCTCAGCACAACCCCTCGCTCTGTATCACCACGAATAACTGATATAAAGATGCAAACTATATGAGTATTCTAATATTTGGTCAAGAAACATGGTGGACCTTCTCATATGCATCTACAGTGCGATGTCTGTTAACCCTTTTTATAATTCCAGCTTTAGCGACCTATAATCAGACCTTAACAATATCATGCCATTTGCATCATTTAGTATGGCACTGACAAATGCTAAAAGTAAAGCAATCTAATGCAACAATCCTGCAATAAACCCTGACTTCAAGAGGGTTATAATGTTCAGAGTGTATTCAAAAAGGTGTTGATTTATTTATGCTAAGATTTTGCAGGTGTACCTAACAAACTGGCAACTGATTGTACATTTATTTATTTTTTTACTGTAATGGTATCCATGGAATGGATATACAGCTCCAACACTTTACTTACTTTAATTTACTTACTTCACTTTACTTTACTTACTTGACTTTACTTACTTTACTTTTTTAACTTTACTTACTTGACTTTACTTTACTTACTTTAATTTACTTACTTTACTTCACTTTACTTACTTTACTTCACTTTACTTACTTTACTTAACTTACTTTACTTTACTTTTTACTTCACTTTACTTACTTTACTTAACTTACTTTACTTTACTTACTTTACTTCACTTTACGTTACTTACTTTACTTACTTTACTTCACTTTACGTTACTTACTTTACTTACTTTACTTCACTTTATGTTACTTACTTTACTTACTTTACTTCACTTTACGTTACTTACTTTACTGACTTTACTTAAAGGTAGGGTCTGGAGGATTTTCCAGTTACTGTTTGTAAACACACAGTCAAATTCGGCCCCTCCTATCAGGCTCAACTCTCCCGGGTGTACGGAGCCCAGAGGTACGGAAGAAGGCTTCACAGAAGAGGTTCAGGCAAGGCTTGCGCTGGTGCACGCTCGGACAAGCTCGGGCACGGCAACTGCGCTCTCTCATTGGCTGGGGAAATCTCCGCCCAGAAGCGGTCCGAGCTCACAAAAACATCAAAATACAGTTAAAGGGCAGGAGCTCCGCAAAAAGAGTCACCACCACACATGAGTAGAAGCCCATAGGTGATGATTAAGCAGGATTTCATTTGTATATGTCTATATTTTGTTTTTGTTTGAAAATCCTCCAGATCCTACCTTTAACTTACTTTACTTTACTTTCTTTACTTTACTGACTTGACTTTACTTACTTTACTTTCTTTACTTTACTTCCTTGACTTTACTTTACTTACTTTAATTTATTTACTTTACTTGACTTTACGTTACTTACTTTACTGATGTTACTTTCTTTACTTTACTTACTTGACTTTACTTACTTTACTCTCTTTAATTACTTGACTTTACTTACTTTACTTAACTTACTTTACTTTACTTTACTTTACTTTCTTTACTTACTTTAATTTACTTACTTTACTTCACTTTACTTCACTTTACTGACTTTACTTAATTTACTTTACTTTCTTTACTTCACTGTACTTTACTTTACTTACTTTACTTCACTTTACTTACTTTACTTTACTTACTTTACTTCACTTTACTTTACTTACTTGACTTCACTTTACTTTCTTTACTTGACTTTACTTTACTTACTTGACTTCACTTTACTTACTTTACTTCACTTTACTTACTTCACTTTGCTGACTTTACTTAACTTACTTTACATGACTTTTTTCTCACTTTACTTTACTTACCTTACTTTACTTACTTTACTTTCTTTACTTTACTTACTTGACTTTACTTACTTTAATTTACTTACTTTACCTTACTTACTTCACTTTACTTACCTTACTTTACTTTACTTACTTTACTTTCTTTACTTCACTTTACTTACTTTACTTTACTTACTTGACTTCACTTTACTTACTTTACTTCACTTTACTTACTTCACTTTGCTGACTTTACTTAACTTACTTTACATGACTTTTTTCTCACTTTACTTCACTTACTTTACTTTACTTACTTTACTTTCTTTACTTTACTTACTTGACTTCACTTTACTTACTTCACTTTACTTATTTTACTTACTTCACTTCACTTACTTTACTTTACTTTCTTTACTTACTTGACTTTACTTTACTTACTTGACTTCACTTTACTTACTTTACTTCACTTACTTTACTTAACTTACTTTACTTTCTTTACTTCATTTTACTTACTTACTTTGCTTTACTTACTTGACTTCACTTTACTTACTTTACTTCACTTTACTTACTTCGCTTTACTTACTTTACTTCACTTACTTTACTTACTTTACTTTCTTTACTCTACTTACTTCACTTTACTTACTTTACTTTACTTCCTTTTACTTACTTTACTTTACTTACTTTACTTTCTTTACTTTACTTACTTTACTTTCTTTACTTTACTTACTTTACTTACTTGACTTCACTTTACTTACTTTACTTCACTTTACTTACTTCACTTTACTTACTTTACTTCACTTACTTTACTTACTTTACTTTCTTTACTCTACTTACTTCACTTTACTTACTTTACTTTACTTCACTTTACTTACTTTACTTTACTTACTTTACTTTCTTTACTTTACTTACTTTACTTTCTTTACTTTACTTACTTTACTTACTTGACTTCACTTTACTTACTTTACTTATTTCACTTACTTTACTTAACTTACTTTACCTTCTTTACTTTACTTACTTGACTTCACTTTACTTACTTTACTTACTTTACTAACTTTACTTTCTTTACTTTACTTTACTTACTTTACTTCACTTACTTTACTTAACTTACTTTACTTTCTTTACTTCATTTTACTTACTTACTTTGCTTTACTTACTTGACTTCACTTTACTTACTTTACTTCACTTTACTTACTTCGCTTTACTTACTTTACTTCACTTACTTTACTTACTTTACTTTCTTTACTCTACTTACTTCACTTTACTTACTTTACTTTACTTCACTTTACTTACTTTACTTTACTTACTTTACTTTCTTTACTTTACTTACTTTACTTTCTTTACTTTACTTACTTTACTTACTTGACTTCACTTTACTTACTTTACTTATTTCACTTACTTTACTTAACTTACTTTACTTTCTTTACTTTACTTACTTTACTTACTTTACTTACTTGACTTCACTTTACTTACTTTACTCATTTCACTTACTTTACTTAACTTACTTTACCTTCTTTACTTTACTTACTTGACTTCACTTTACTTACTTTACTTCACTTTACTGACTTTACTTACTTTACTTATTTTTACTTACTTTACTTTACTTTACTTACTTTACTTACTTGACTTCACTTTACTTACTGTACTTCACTTTGCTTACTTTACTTAACTTACTTTACTTCACCTTATTTACTTTACTTAACTTACTTTACTTTACTTTCTTTACTTACTTGACTTTACTTTACTTACTTTACTTACTTGACTTTACTTACTTTACTTTACTTTACTTAACTTACTTTACTTTACTTACTAAATGGACTATTATGGACTGAAGCATGGACTGGAGCACTGACGCTGTAAACAGCTTTCAGTCAAAAGAGGTTGTCTGATAGAAAGGTGAAGTGGTGAAAATACGCTCAATATAGTGTACATTTTAACAGTTCTAGAATTTTATGGGAGGGATTTTTTAGGTGGTTAAAATATGTTTTGTTTCTGTCCCCGTCCACAGCAGTACATTGCTGAGCTACCAAAGTGGCACTCCTGCTGCTTCTCCAAACTGGGGTCGTGCCAGCTGTAGGTAAAACACTGACTGTGGATAAGTACCTCATACAGCCCCACTTCAGAAAATCTGAACTATCCTTTTGATGTGTTAGGAATCCATGTTGGACCAATCAGATTGCTGCTTACATCTATAATTGTTTTTATAGATGTTGTTTGTTTTTTTTAATATGTGATTGTGCAGCGTCTTTAGTTAAGTAGTATTACAGTAGAAACATGCAAGTAAATCAAAATCTCAAACTGCTCTCAACTTAGTTGCACTATCGAATGTACCAAATAAATGTGGTAATATTTTTATAACAGACTTGCTTTGCTGATTTGATTCCTCACACTGCATCCCAGATCCAGTAAAGGGAACAATAACTGGTTTTGTTCTCAATGCTTCTGGGTTCATGTCAAGTTTATTTTCTTGTGAAGCTCTAATCGCCAAAGTATTTCAAACCTTTTTTTTTCCTACAAAATTAGACACAGCACCTTTGGCTAACTGAGCCCATTCCTTTGTGTTTTATTGTGTGTGAGTCACGTAGATGGAAGCAGGATTTCATCTGGACAGTGCTCATGCATGTTATGACTTGTCTGACTGACCGTCTCGTTTTAGACTCTCAGATGTCTCATAGTGTTCGTGTGTGTGACGGCATCTGTGTATTGGCTGCTGTAGCTGCACATATAATATATATGTTTGTTAATATGTTATATTTCATGCTTGTGTCTTGTTTTCATCTGTTAGTGGATTATGAATGTTGAGTTGTGTTTGTGTGTGAGTGACACCAGTGGGTCAGTCTTCACAGTGATGCTGTTAAACCCATTTCACCGGGCTGAGGGTTGGTGACAACGATCAGAGTTTCAGGTTGCAGTGTGTTCCTGAACACGCACAGTTGAATTTAGTGTCTCCGTCCACAGCTCATTTACAGCTGAGGTGACGGGCGGAAGTATTTGGTTAGCGTTGCACCTACAGCAACTTTCCCAAGACTGTGTATAAATATACAGGCTTAAAATGGAAATGCAAACTTGGCGACTGAACCGTAAATAAACTGTATAAATAAACAGAAATGTAATAGGTGAGTGAACTTTCATGACACAGTTGACACGGAGATTTTTCAAAAAAGCAAAGCTGGCTAGGTTTTATCATGATTATTGATGATTGTGTGTGGCCTGTTATTTAAAACTGTTAAACACATACACACACACACAGATTTTGGAGATGTTAGAACAATTAACAATGTATAAGCTGGTTCAGTGCCATGCTCACTTCAACAGGAAAAAGGAGACTCTTTATGGGGATTGAACACGTGGCTTTTCAGTATTGTATCAAAGCGTTACAGTTAAGAGAAATAAAAGGAAATAGTAATTGCTTGCTGTCTTGTCAACGGATTTACTTTCTTGTCGCTAACAGCCGCTAACAGTGTTCATTTAGGATCACATCCACCAAACAATTTAGTTTTCTTGCATTTGATAAGTAAGAAAAAAGTTTTATTGGATTTTTAAATTGGGTTAATTAAGGAATTTGTTTGTTTGTACTCTGTAAACCGTCAAGAAGTAGTTCTGGAAACAAAGAGTCCTTTTCTTATACCTGACATGTCTGTGATATTTGTTCCAATCGGCTTTCTGTGGTGTCATGTTGGTTTGTAAATGAAGGCTTCATTTTTGTCTGCTCATGTTTCCAAGTGTAATAGAGCTGCTGACTTTCAGACCTCAACATCCGTCTCCTTATACCCATAAGCCCTTGTGTTATAAGGTCATTTCCTGTCGTTGACTGGGGATTCTCACTTCTAACAAATCTCTCCACATTGAGCTTGGAAGAAAACAGTGAACTGCATTTTCAGACATTATTTATCTAGACGTACTTGAGTTTAAATTGCAGCATTCTCACCTGCAAACATACCCAAAGTAAAGCTGGTCTGAAAAATAGTTTTAAAATTCACAATAGATTAAATGACTACATGTACTGTGACAGATTTTGCTTGCAAACCAACAGAGAATTTCCACTTGACTTTGCAGTTCCCCTCAGCTCTATGTAGCTTTTTAACATCTTTCAGCTCTCAGCAATTTTTTTTTCATAGACACCTGTTTCACTTCACTCCCACCACGCTCATCAGCATTGTTTTCAGACACAGTAAGCAGCTATTTTTAGCAAAAATCTCTGATAAACCCACTGTGCCCAACCTACCCAGTATTTAACGACACAAAGACAAAGTTGGCGACTAGATGGTGAACAGCGAGAAGCATCTGGCAGCTAAAGAGTCACATATTTCCCTGTAGAGTTACTGGCCCCTTTTACACTGCTTGTTCAAGATAGGAATATAGCGCGGTTATGCTGCCTTGCCGTTCTGTAGAGCAGGTATGATTGGGGCATGGGAGGACAGAGCTGTCTTGTCTTTAAGCTTGCAACGGAGGTAGTAACAGTAGTAGTAGTAGTAACAGTAACTGTGTAAAAAGGACAGCCAGCAGGATAGGACCATAGGCGGAACAGGTGTGAGGTTTTGACGATGTGCTATGCATGCAACCAAAAAGCAGCTAGCAGCAGTTAGCAGCTAACTCAAAGAAGACAACAGCGGCCGAAAGTCTGCAAATGAAGAAAACAATGTGGTGAGGGAGCTCCTCACCTTTCCAGCAGAAGATAAGATTATTCTCCTTATAACAGAGACAGTAAATGATGATTATTGCCATGTAATGCCACTGTTATTGTTTAGAAAGCACTGCCGACTAGAGGCTAACGCCATTGTGTTAAACGTCATGCCCATCACGCTTCTTTTATTTCTGGGATGCCGGCATGCTGTCTACAATCACGCACTGGAGCATCATGATGCCGTAAGGGACTTTGTAGCGCCCTAAAGTGCAATCTCTGTGTCAAAAGGGCTAACGAATACCAAATCAGAGATAGGAAATTCTAAAGAAACACAACTCTAAATAAATGCTAATGTCTGCGTCTGCTGGATTTGTAAATAGGCAACTGTTTGCTAAAAAATACACCGTATCAATCACTTCTCACGAACTGCGGTCAAACTGTCAAACTAGGCTGATCACATTTAAATCAAGTGTCTGTTACTGCATTGCCCATTTCTTGTCTCAAAAGTTTTCAGAAACATTTTAGTGTACTGTTCAGCTGTAAAATGCATCCATCATTGTGGCCCAAACTGGTCTCACTGCGAAGTCACCAAAATCCAGCACTTGGGAAGTGACTTGCGGCATCAGACACCAACAAACAAGGCCATCCTTTCACATCGGCATGATACATGGCCAGTTGCCCTTATAGTTTAACAGGGCTCAGCGGCATCAGGGGGAAACACAGCGGGACAAGAACGAAAGTTAAGACAACAAAAGTCCGAGTGGGGCAGGTGGGAGGGGTGGTGGATGGGTCCAACAAACACCGACTTACACCCGGGAGAGTAATGTTCGCGTCCCATAAGTTTACAAAGCCAAACCCTGTTCCTTTTTCCTAAACCTAACCACATGCTTTTGATGGCTTAACCCAACTATGTGCGTCAGGGGAGTACATTTTCGGTTTTGTATCAACGTTGTGGGTTTATTTTGAAAGAGTCTACTGTATGTAAATGGAATATTTCCTGTGAAAACAGAAGTGTATTTTGAAAGAAGGCAATGCATGTGACAGGCAGAACCTGACACGGCATCCCAGAATGTCAACAACCAATGCACCCAGGGTATCTTGCACGTTATATCCGGACATAGAAAGTCCATGACCAAACACTGATATGTGATGAGGTCAGAGTGAGAATGTGTTGGGCGGCCAGATCAATAACTCTCATTTAACAGCTAAACAGTACACTAAAATATGTTTCTAAAAAAACACTTGAGGCCAGAAACAGGCAATGCAGTAACAGAAACTTGATTGATATTTGATCAGCACTGCCTAGTTAGACAGTTTAACTGCAGTTAATTTTTTTTTTTTTTTTTTTTTTATATATACTTTATTAATCCCCAAGGGGAAATTCAATTTTTTCACTCTGTTTGTCAATTACACACAGGTCCGAACACACACATGCACAAACAGGACCTATACATGCACTAAGTGGAGAGATGTCAGAGTGGGCTGCCCATGACAGGCGCTCAGAGCGG
>NC_065510.1:8206425-8239144 GCF_006386435.1 Epinephelus moara | reverse complement strand
CCTCCATCGGCAGTACTAGAGACTTTGTCTTTTATGCAAGAGGTACATTATCAATATCTCCTCCACAGTCGCCATGTTTGTTTTTGAGTTTGTTGTTGTCATAAACTTTTGACTCTGGGCTGCCTCCTGGTGGATATATTGGTTAACATCCATGCCAAGGTAAAGGACGCATGGAAGTATGTGGGCAGTGACAGTAACATCGTTTGAAACGGACGTATACATTTTCGTACGTAAAGGGAACATAAATGGGCCTTTATGCTGCCTGAGCATTAGCATACACTGTCATGTCTCTCCCCAAGAAAGGGAACTCTGGGTTTCAAAACAAAAAATTAAAAAAAAAAAGAAGGAAAGGGAAAGAAAGCAAACTGACTTTATACAAAAGAACAATTCAAAAGGTGTATGTGAGAGACATGGATCAAGAGAGGATGGACAGGGGGCCCCACAGAGACTGCTTATGCATAGGGCCCAGGATGTGATGTGACGCCCCCAACTGTAGCTTTATGGAGAAAGGCTTCAGAGCTTTACATAAACTGCTCCAAAATGCAGGTATGAACACTCTTCAAGTGTCCTTGAACACAACACTGAACCCCTGAATTAAATAAAATCTTTAGGATGGGTCATACATACAAAACTGTTACACAGACTGTAGTATCATAACGTTGTAAACTGCACTGTGTTACAGTTTGTGTAATCTGCATGTGTGTATCTTTCACAATAAACCATCTTTCCTGCTGTGGATATTTTTTGCAGGTGCAGCCCGCCTCGGGGACGCGCAGGACCGCGCGCCCCGGCTTCACAAGGTACCTCCCACTTCCCCAGCTTGTTTAAGTGTTCGCCTCGTTCACTTCAATGAGCGCTATTGTTGAAAAGTCTGTGCGCCCCTGAACGCCGGCGGACCCGAGTCTCCAATTCTGACAGACGGAGCGGAGCGAGTCCGCTGCAGTGATACACCTTTTGGTTTTTCTGTGGACTGTTGCGTTGCAAGTTGAGGTTTATGAGCAGTTTCGGAGTTTGGCACGGAGAGACACGCCGGCAAAGTGGATAAAAAGTTTGGGTAGAAGCTGCTCCAGCGCATTCCCGCGGACTTTGGATTACTTTAACAAGGTAAGGCTCCCCTGCGCTTCTCTCCAACTAACTTTAACTGTGATTTTTAAACTCGCTGTGGGTGCATTTTTGTGCACAATGCGACTGACAATGCGCTTTTATATAAGAGAAACCCTCCTCATGTGTGAAGTCTTTTAAGATGCTGTGTTATCGATTAAAACCACAGAGTTAATCAGTTATCCTGTAGAGGCTCTGATAATTGATCCAACCTCAGCTTCTTCACTCCGCCTGCTTCACATGTGAAAGCTTCCCTTGTAGCCGGTGACTCTGTCAGCGTATCCTCGCATTCCTCACCCCGGCGCACGGGTCACTATCTCGGGTCAGGATCTGCCGGCCAGACGCGCTCAGAGGGAGGCACGGACAGGAGAGACACAGAGAGGAGTGTTACCCGCAGAGAGATGTGGAAACAGGATTAGCTCTGATCGTTGTCGTGGCTTCAGACCGTGTTTGTGTCGAATGTATCGGATTAGAGGTCGTTATCTGCCGCTCCATGGTGTCTCTCACATCTGGCCGTTTGTTTTCACCTCACATGAGAGACTTTAATCTTTATGATGGGCTGCTGATCCCCAGAGACAAATCAAGACATCCCCACTGGGACATAGAGGCTGTCTGTGGGTTTAAAGCGGTTACTTTGTGGTGTTTGCGTGCAGCGTTTCCTCTGCGAGTGCAGGTCTGTGTGCATTAAGGTTTGCACATATAACCTTTATGAGCAGGTGTTTTTATTCATGCACTAGATATTATTTATTGTGGGTGAGGTTCAAGTCTATTTTATTCTGTTCTACAAAGCTCAAACAAGTACTTAATGATTAATTGCAGAAGCAGATTTTCAAGCAGAAATATCAAACTGTTTCCAGCTTTATAAATCTTAAATTTGCTGCTTTTCTGTTTTTTATTCTTGTAAATTGAATATCTTAGTTTAAAAAATAATGTTCTTACTTTCTGCATTAATCATTTTAAAATAAAAATCATCAAATAAATTGACAGTGGAAATAATAGTTAGTCGCATCCCTCTGTGCTATTGATGATGTAAATATTTCCATTAAGAATCTGCTTTGCAGCTTACTGTAAATTATTAGACAATGAAATCTTTAGTCTGTTGAATGATTGCATTTTGATACATAATGGACTACTTAAGGTTTTAATCAATAATAAAATGCCAAGTACTGGCAGCTTTCAGCATAACAAATGTGAGGAATTCTTGCTTTCCTTTGTTTTATATCACTGTAGGTTTAATAATTTGGGGCTCTGGACTGTTGGTCGGACAAAACAAGGAGAATAAAGATGTCGCTTTGAGATCTGGGAAGTTGTGATGGACAGTTTTCAGAGATTTCTAAAACAACCCGAGACTTAAACTGAAACGCCTCCTGCAGACAAGTGTTGTAAGCTGCTGTTTTGCTACAATCACTCAACACAGTGCACCTTGTTCTTGTGTAAAACATACAATTCTCCTGCTACTATGACATCCATATCATATAAAATAAACTAACTATAATTAAGAGATGAATCATAATGTGTTAGGAAAATAAGTTGCAGCTCCAGCTGTGATATTTGCATGTGCACATAATGTCTTTGCAACATTACATGCAGAAAAGACGATACAAAAAAATCTTAGTGATCTTTATTCATGTCTAGACTGCGTATAAACATATACATTATGGTATACATTGGTAATACATGAGTAATATGTGAGGAAGCGTTCTGAGAATCTAATAAATGCAGACCATGAGCTGGGTTTTTTTACCTTACATCGCAACTTTCTGCCTTTGCTGAGTTTGGGTACAATAAGGGCTCTCCAAATCAATATTGGTAGGTGAGCAGCAGGCAGGGAAATAAAGCCAGCGTGGAGTATGAGTATGGGAAAAGCAAAGAAAGGTGGAGACAGCAGGATGGACCGAAGGACGTACGGGAGAGAGGGAGAGCAAAGCAAACATTCCTGACTTGGTGTCTCAGCAATTTAATTAAGGTTTTTGTGAGATGCTGCAGCGAGCACCTCGAGGTGAAGGCTTAACCCCTCTTCCCCCCGTTTCCAGCTTGGACTAATCCCAAGGGTCAGCTAATAAGTGTTCGGGTCATGCCACCATGACAACTAAATAGGGGCAAAGCCGAAGGAAAGCTCCCCAATCAGGGAGTTAATAACCCCATGAAGGAAGTTAAGAGGTACAAGGTGAAGCGGATGGAGTAGTGGGTTGGTTTGTGTGTGCTTGTGTGCATGTGTGTTTTTGTTTTTGTGTGTGTGAGTGTATGTGTGTGTGTGTGTGTGTGTGTGTGTGTGCGTAGAGTGAGATTTCAGTTGTTATCAGCCACACCAGCTCAAAGCCCCTCCTCTTAGTGGGGTTTAAGTGTGCCCTGTGGTGCTCTGATGGTACACACAAACTCACACACACATACACACACACCCTCCCTTCAGGTCAGATTTCGGTCACTGTACCACTGGTTGGGTAGATTGTTTTTATAGGGAAATAAAATCAGTGACACGACTGGCTGTTCTTATTTTCTGAGACTTGTAACTACAGTCCTGCTTTCTGCTTCAACGTTGCTGTTTTAAATTTTGGTGAAGTTTTTCTTGGCTTTCAGGGACAAAAAATAAGTCTCCCTGCTTTTGTCGTCTTGACCGTTTCTGCTATTTTCTGCTGTTCCCCACATCCACTGTGTTTGACAAGTGCAGATGTGACATTTTTACAACTGCAGAGAGGCCCGTTTCCAGCCTCACCCTTCTGCTCTCTTGTTCTTCGATCTGTTTTCCATCTTGGTTTTCTGCTATTCGCCTGATATTTTCTCTGGATTTCTCTTTATGTGGGACAAAGCACCACACTTACTCTCACTCAAATCATCAATACTGGACAATTCTGTAAATCCCTGGATTACATTTAGTGACAGCGATTTTTAACCTTCAGTGCCAACATTTTTAAATTTTCTATCTACAGTGTCTGTGCATGGCAGCTATGCTATGGTTAAAGTAAGGGAAAGATAATGGACTTAAGATATGGTAAGGGTGAGGCACCTAAACACTTGGGTAAGGTTATCCAAAGATAGTACTTTTGAAAGTCAGACACGCTACACGTCCATCCATCTGTGTGACCTCTACGCCCCTACTTTACACCTACTGATTTGCTAAAGGGAACATCTCTTCTGGCATTGCCATTGGACATTAATTGTGTGCTGCCAAATCTGTGCATGTCAATGTAATTCTTAAGGATACTTAACAATTGTCTCGCTTTTATTTACCCTTCTTTTTTTAATCTCTGTCTCTCGCTAAGTCTGTTTACTTCCAAATGTTGCTCCAGTATTTAGTAAGTTGCCAAAACTGAGGCTAAAGAAACTTCAGCTGCTTTGTGATCAGTAAAGAGGCTGCAGTAACATCATGTAACCAGAAGGAGCACTGCTGAGTCTTCTCTTACTTCACTCTAACTCCTCACAATTGACAGCATTTATTAGCATCTACACTGTCAGGGAGAATGTTGAATAACAACATTATTGTACTGTATGTTACAAATTTGGTGGTAGTATGAAGAATGACACTGAAATAGACAGTAAAGCGCACCACTAAACCTGCCCCAATTTCCACTGGGATTTCTTTCATTCACCCACCAACAAAAACGTATTAGTTAGGTTTCTATCCAAATGTACCGCAAATTGTAGCCAAATTTTTAATCACCTACTGCTATGCAAACATTGGAAGGTGGTTCATCAAGATAAGTACTAGGTGGCGCTAATTCTCCTGTCAAGTGCCAACAAGGGCGCAACAATATGATGTAACTGAAGCACCATCAATCAAACCTCAAAAGAAGGAAAACAATGGATGTTTATACATTTTTCTACGAAAAGTAATGCACCAAAATTCGTACATATCCTACATATGTACGAACTACTAATTTGTGTATAAACCATGTATTTGAGAAGGCTGTGATCACATGACCAATGTGATGATGGAAGTAAAGACAGTAGCGGCCCCAGTAAGGAGGCAGGTTTGGGTATCAGGGACTTTGCCAAGGAGACTGGTGTTCGGTACCATGTGAAATCTTAGTCCTTTTAAGACTCTGAGTCATGTTTCCTTTCCTAAATCTACCACAGTAACTTTACTTGCTTCAACCTTACCTACGAAACACTACATTTCGTACGTCATATCTGTTGTATGAGGATTCAGTGTCTGGTAACAGCTCTGCATGCATGCATATGTGTGTTAAAAGACAATGCAGAGAGCTCACAGTGGTCTATGCAATGACTGTATGTCATAATTTATCAGCTGTTATATTTCAATTGCATTAAGTTGCATTTACCTTTTTTACCATTTTATCGCTTTGTGTTTTTCCTTTCACTAACACGCCATTTCTCATCTCAGGTGTTTTTTTATTTCTGGTGTTTCCGTCATTAAGTTTTGAAGCACAAAATCAAACTGCACATAAAACACAGGTGGAAGAAATCTTGATCTCTCCCTCCTCTTGTCGTTGTGCAGATGTGTAGGTGGGGTGGGCTGAGCGGCTTGTCAGCTCATTTGGGAGCATTTAAGGAAGCAGGGACCACGCAGATGGAGCGGACGTCCAGCATCAAGCCTCCGACTGCTGATAAATCATTCTGCTCAGTTCAGTCATTACTGCTCAGGGCTTATTTCCCCCTCGTGAACAGGCTGCAGCCATACTGAAACCATTTACAGTAACAAGCTGTTTTGGTAATGCATGCTGACGCTGGTTTGTAACCCTGGTTGCTCCATTTGCATTTGGCATGTGCAGTTTTCCAAATTATCCAGAACTATAAATCTAAACCTTGGAAGTATCTGGGGGTGCAACTCCGATCACTCTCATTATTGATTGTTCTCATGAGTGTAAAAATGCTGATTATTCCCTGCGACCCCAAGGTGACATCTTTGATTTGCTTGATTTGTCAGAGCAACAGTCCGAACTCCATTTCGTATTTGCAGTAATACGAAATGGAGAAAATCTGAGAATTCTCATGTTTCTGAAGCTGCAACCAGAGAATCTTTGCCACTTTTTGCTTGATAAACCACTTCAAAGACTCACTGATTATAACTGAATGTTGCCTCAATATGTGTTAGACCCTATAATTACAGTTGTTGGTGACAGACGTTCCTCTCTATTGCACAACATGAACTTGTTGAATGCACTATTATTCAAATGATGGCAGTTGAGATATTGCTAGACTTGGTTTCTGTTTTCAGCGACATAAAAAGGCTCACATTACATCTTTACAAGGCTTCTTGACACCAGAGGAATTTGAGACTGAAACCTATGACAGGCTGAGACTGAACATGCTCACCAGAGGGGAACCTCTGCTTTCCTAGAACTCAACCCCCAGGGAGGGTTTAGGGGTTGCTACTCCTTTACTAACCCATGAAGCGTGTCTCTAAGCACCTTCCCCCCTCATCCTCGCAGTGTGTTGTATAAACATGGCGGCTCAGTAGGAAGGTAAAGAGCGTGACACATACAGACTCCTCGTAACATTCCTCTGTGGTACCAGGAGGCACCAGGACAGAAGGATGCCTCCAACGGCAGGTCTGCAGTCGGATCACCTGATGCAGAAATACCAAGATGAGACTGAATGTGACCTGATGTCAACAGTTTCTCCCTCAGCTCATATAATGACATGTTAAAAGAAGTATGCATCTTGTGCAGAGCACATATTTAGACCAGTTGTGGTATGTTGGCTGTATGTTAAACATGCAGCAGTGAAGTGAACACCAGGTATGAGCTGGTGCTGAATACAGAGCAGGTAACCAGAAGAGAAAAGTTGTTGTCTCAATGCAAACATCACATGTAATGCAAAAGAAAAGCCAACTTTTTAACCATGCAGGGCTGGAAGAGGTGGCCATAAGATAAGCTTCAACTAAGTAAAGCACTGACATGCAGTTTAGGAACAACCAGCAGGAAAGTCGGCAAACTAATTCATCCACTCTTTTTCGTTCTTCTTCTTCTTCAGAAGAAGAAGACTGTACATACAGTAAGCTTTCATATTCTGACTTGACACCTAATATAACACCGCCTCTCCCTCCATCAACGAACAGCAGCCATACCACTACCTGAAGGTGAGGGGAGGTGTCTGTGTCTGAGGTGGTGAGAATAGGGGAACCCCACCTTCCAGCTTCCTTTTTCAGAGCCCCTCTCTCTTTTTTCCTGAGGGCACATAGTCTAGCTGTACAGACACACATGCACTCTTTCATCCCCATTCAACAGCCTTCATTCCCCAACACACACACAAACACACAGGCTGGAAGTAGACCGTGGCCTGGGGGCTCCAGGGCCTCACAGAGCACTTCAAAGGGTCGAGGTTTGGGATCTATGACATCCTGAACAAGTCAAAGCCACAACAGGTGAAGAGAGAAGCCGTTTGACAAACACAAGGTAACCAACAGTGTTGGGTACCATGCACGCGTGTGCTGAAGTCCACACTCGTGTGTACTGTGTCATATGTGTCAGGACGTGTGACAAATAATTGAGCAGTTGCCTCAGGTGTAAGTTTAAGGGAATGTGTTCTGTGCTTATGTGTGTCTGCGTTCAGGTGCACATGTAGTATCATGTTCCCTTTATTCTCCTTTTGTTGTACAGTTGTGCAGCAAACCCCACTTTTCAAAGAAGTCTGGCCATTTAGAGTTAATGCAGTATTATGCAGGGGTGGAGCCAGATGTTGTAAACATTAGGGGCTCAGCCCAAACCCAGGGGGGTCCGGGAGCATGACTCCCCAGGGAGATATTTTTCCCATTTACGGCAGCTATGGCACTTGTTTTTTCAAGCCATTTCAGATAATAGGATGCCTAAAAACCTGTGTCATTTGGTAAAAACATGATAGTTGCCAAGGGAAAAAAAAAAATCCAGTAGAGCCTACATCCTATTTTGTATCTAAAGGCCCTGAAAACACTGAGCTGATGATCAGCTGTTGGTCAGTGTCAGGCTGTCGGTTAGCATCTGTCACCATAATTTTTTCAGTGTCCTGCACCATTGGTTCTCATTGGCCCATATCGGCTCTTTTTTGACTGATTAAGCATGTTTAATTGACATTGGAGGAGCCTGTCAGTGAATGCAATCACTCTGGTGGGCAGTTCGGCTCAGTGCATGAGAAGAGAAACAGAAGTGAGGAAAGTAAACAAAGGGCTAAAGTCAAGAAGGAGTGAGATCAAAACAAACTTGTTATATTTGGTAAGACTATATTTTTAGCCATTGAGCTCTTTAGCTGAAATGTAATTGTTTGTGTTATTGTTCACAAGCACACAGTAAATATGATTTGTTCTTAAAACATCGTGTTGGGTTACTAATATGCTAACTGGCTAACTATCATCTTGATGCATCCTGTCAGTCCTCTGGTTTCCCTTTGTGAATGATGAACACATACTGTGGGTATGTAGAGTTATTTCTTCTCACGCAGGTGGAGAACGTGCGTGCTAGTTGGCTGTCGGCTGTTGTTTTGGTGCACCTTTTTGGCCAAGGCACAGGACACCTGAGGTGACCCAACAGTCAGCTTCCGTCAGCGCTAGTTCTTTGATGTCCATTTTAGTGTGCCTGGGCTGTTTTTGATTTTCTTTTTACTGTCTTCATCATACTAAAATCTAAACACAAAAAATGTTGAGCATGACTAATTTTCAGTCCTGCCACGTAGACGGAGGTAAAGATTGTCTGATGTTACTAGTTTTAAGTTACATAACATAGGTAGGGCAGGAAGTTGACGTAACCAACATTACTAACCTTAGAAACCTATGCCAAGTCAGTAGGGTCTTCACTACTCTGAATTGTTGCCAACAGAAGGACATTTAGATTCTTTTCAACTGATTCGTCTAGACATCTTGTGACTTGCTAATCACTCGCTTTAAATATCAGCTATAGCGTGATGGGAATATATGTTTCAGATGCATTATAGAGGGGAGAGGTATGATTGGTTTGGCAGTGGGCCTTGAGAAAAGAGAGTAATGAACAGATTAAAATGATTTGGTGTGACTATAAAAAAGAGAGACTGGACAACAGTTGTGGGAGTGAAAACAAGCAAACTGTATCAGACTGAACATGACTATGGGAAGAATGTGGAATGAAATAACATTGAGGAGAAATATGAGGTGTATGTGAGGAGTGTTGGGGTGAGGTGGTCCAATGGCTTCATTTGTTTATACATAAAACTGCAGGGTTGGAACTGTTGGTTGAAGCTGGGGTTGGATGGTTTTGGTTTTTGTAGATGTTCGTGGTTTTATTGTACTGGATTCAGACAATTTATTAAATATGAGTGAAATTAATTTTTATTTACAGTCTAGTATTATTTGGTTGAGTAGCAATAGAGGGGCATAAAAGTGTCAGATGATTTGTTGCCAATTAATTGTCATAGAAATAATTGCGATAGACATTTTAATTGTCTATTTCTGTTCATTTGGTGCCACGCAGTGCTGCTGTTGTGTTAGGCTTTGCAACTAGACCTAAATCTATGTTATTTTTTTCAATGGCTGCTCATCAAAATGATGATATTGTTGGCAAAGGAGTGTCAATTAATCCTCAGATAGTTGTTGTCAAATGTTTCACCTCTTGCCTTGCTGCACATGGATTTATTTTAAACATGTTGTTGTAAAACTGTTCAATAATGTAAAGAAATGTGGTTCAAGACAGTAAATGTAGAAGGAGGCTTGATTCTTTTTGTTAAAGTTAGTATGCAAGGGGGAAACAAAATGCCTGTGTTGACCACTCCTGCTTTAGATTTCAGACCATGGTTGGGAGGCACAGGGGAGACTTTGTTTTGCCTCCAAGGCTTAAGTTAAACTGTACATTTACTACTACTAGACAACTTTACTGCTTATCTTTTTTCTGTTATGATCCCCAACAACTGTCTGCTTTGAGCGTATCCACCGGCACTTTCTCTTTACTGCTCCACCACACACTCTCTATGCTTGCTCTCCATGCTGAGGTATCCCTGACAGAAGCTACACTAATCTTATAACACTGTGTTTCCAACTGTCTTTTTAAGTTATTTGATTAGACAAAGCTGGATGTGAGTGACAACTCAGCTTAACTTTCCCTGTAGATGTCAAACACACTGCTGCACCTGAAGGGAAGACTTTCAGCTATAAATCAGGGACCCATGATGGGCACTTCTCTGTCATCCTCTTGCTGTGTCAGCAACAGAATTTAACCAACAGCAGTAAGATGTGGACAGCCAAGCTCTCTTTTTCCATATTTTTCTTGACATTTGAACCTTGTGTTTAAGTAGACTCTTTATTCAGCCCATACAGAGAATGAATACACACCTGATTCACTTGTGTTTTTGCTTCATTTGTAAGATTAGCTTTGATTTGCCTTGATTGTGGAATACAACAATTATGCAAAATGATCGCAGTCAGCTCAAATTATCGCAATCAGCTGATTACATAATAGCTGCGACAGGTCCAGGGAAAAGGTGTGCGATTGAACTCAATGGATTATAAGAAATTATGCTATTAATACTGAATTACAGCCTCCAGGTGTGGCACCACCCTTCTTCCTCAACAGACTAAACTGAGAAAATTGCGACTAACTCAACTTGTTTTGCCGTAAGTCAGACGCACAGTGTTTGTGCACAAGTTCACTGAAATTACACTCCTGTGTTGTTCAGTAATAGCCCCAAGTGAATTTACAGCAACTATAGTTGCGGTTTGTGTGCCTGTAAGCCCAGTCTTGTCGTACCCAATTATGTTGTAATACTCCATAGCCCATTATTTAACTGACACCGCACTTCATAGTTTTGTAGCAACGCTGCTGCAGAAAAGATTAGAGGCATGAACTCGTGCATGTAAAGAAACACACATTCATGAAGAAATGTCTTAAAGCTGCTTGATAATTATGATTTTAACAGACTTCAGGCACATACTGTGGACTCTCTTAAACTTGCATCTTCTCTCTGTCACACACACATTCACACATGCATGCACACACAATCAGAGAGTCCTCCTTGGAGGCCTCACTGCAGCTGGCAGGGGATTAAAAGGTCAGGAGTCAAAGTAGAGGACCAGTCAACCCACAGACTGCCACACAGAAACCGACAAAGCGGAAGAAACACAGAGAGTGTTGAATCAGAGTCAAATTTACAATCCAGATTATCCAAATCAGAAGAAATCTGCCGCACTGTGCGAGCACCACACAAGCGAGTGTGTTCTGCGGTTCACCGCGTTTGAGTTTGGCCTGGAGCTGACTGTCAGATGATTCCTGGACCACCACAGAAAGACAAACCAATCAACCCAGCATGTCCGGGCTTGTGTGAGATTTTTATCTGTTACTCACTTGTTTATCATGATGAGAGCAGGTTGAGGTCACCATTTCAACAGTCAGCTTGGCTCTAGATGTCGGATCTTGTCAGGCTTGTGGCATTTTGACAGACGCGGTGTCTTGAAGTCAGCTGCAAAAAAGGGTTGCCAACATAATTATTATTAATGTAGGTAGGGATTTGGCTCATGAAAAGTATCTTTAACCAATCACATATTTAATATAATTGTTTACATGCAATTAAGAAAAAAGCAGAGTTAATTTGCACATTATACTATAACACGCAAAGTATCTTTTAGAGCCCGACAACATTGGTCTCTAGTGTTGCAACAAGGCCTCTGATGGCAAACTAAAAAAAAAACCCTCAATAAATCTTGAGGGAAAAATTAAAAAGATCAAAGGGACAGACTAAATGATCCATATAATACAAAGTATCCAAATAAAACTACTGTGGAAGTGAGAGGCTTTCTGTAAATTGAATGGCTTTGTCTGAGGGCAGGGCAAAGCTATGTATTTTATTTTTGTGGGTGACACTGCAATGTTTGGTTTGCTGTAAAACAGGAACTCCAATATTAAAATATGCAGACAGCTAAGGATAATTATACCAAGCAAACGGCGTCCACAAAAAACTTCAAACGGTCGGCTCAGCATGAGCAATTTAAAGTTGTTCTGAGTCGCCAAGGCATGGATTATTTACTCATCATTCATACATGGCATGTTTGCAGAATGAAAAACTCTCGTCGGCAAAATCTGAGCTTTTAAATAGTAAGACAAACAGCTGTTGGCTACATTCTTGGCATTAGGGTGAAAAGTGCAAACAACAGAGAAGCTAATCAGGTTTATCTGGTGAACAAATCGACCATTTAAATGTATTAACGCTCCCTCTGGCTTTCCAACCAACCCTCTGTTTGAGTTAGTGCCATCTCAGATGAAGCATCAGTCTAAATTGTTTTGCACTTGACTCTGCACTTTACACATCCTCTGCCCACTGAACCCAGAGTAGCACACTGTGGCTGTGGGCGAGCCTGTGGTATTTTTTAATTTGGACATCTTGTTCACAGATGAGAACCGAGAGCCACTTCAAAGAGGTGGCAAGAGGATCAAAAGTTATGCTGCAGCAGCTTTTGATGCACACTGGCAGAGAGAAGAGGGAATAATGAAAGTAGGCTTCGTGCTGTGTGTGGAAGCGTATCGGTGTATGTATAAAACAAGACAGCAAACACAGACAGCATGCAGAAAAGTTAATAATAAAAAAGCCCTGCTGGTGTAAAGAGTCACAGTTTGGATCATTTCATGCCCTCAAACAGAAAGAGATACTAAATCCTGTGAATTGAATAGGCCTAGCATTATCTGACTCATTACACCACACTTTTTCTTCTACGTCGTTTTAATTAAGGGTGTAGTGCTATCTGTTCAGGTATCAAAGTGCACCTATGATGTGCGTGCATGCTTGCTCCTGCACAGTTAGGTTGTGGCTAATTTTGAAGGTTATGTAACCACTGTACCTATGATGGCAAGTTATTAGTCACCTTTAACTGTAAAATAAAAGGATGTTTTGGTACCTTTGCATCTTTACTACTTAACAGATAGGTAACTATAGACTGATAAAAAAAATAATTAATTCACTGTTGCCCTCAAAGGCTGCTGACAGCAGCTAACGGCAACTTTCAAGGTGGAATGTTACCTTACATGTTACTTAATACATGAGCTGATGACATGAATCAGTCAACACACCTTAAATGTCAATGAGCCTGTTTATACCTGATATCAACATATGTTTACAGATAACAAGTGGACAGCACTCAATACACGTGCAAACGGCCACCAAGACGCATTGTGATCTGATAACCCAAACCACTTTCTGAGGTGGTCTTGAATGCACTTGACCACATTTCTTTTGTTGTGTTAACACTAATGCCACCTGATGAGTCGGCAGTGGCTCAGAGGTAGAGCGGGTTGTTCACTAATCGGGAGATCAGTGCGATCCCCAGCTCCTTCAGTCTAAAATATTGAAGTATCCTTGGGCAAGATACCGAACCCCATATTGCTCCTAATGGCTGTTCAATTGGTGTGAGAGCTTGTGAATGGTTACTGAATAGCAGGTGGCACCATGTACGGCAGCCTCGGCCACCAGTGTGTGAATGTGTGTGTGAGTGGGCGAATGTGACGTTGTGTAAAAGCACTTTGTGGTGCAGAAAGACTAGAAAGGCGCCATGCAAATGCAGTCCATTTACCATTTTTCATGAGTCCGCGATTAGCATGCAACAGGATTTGTTGGCAGCACGCTGACGCTCTATAACTTGCTCATTGTCGACCAGTTGGACTAAGTGACCGTCCATCATTTTGCCCCATGGAAGGAGACATGTTGGATTCTACTGACAGCGATAGCTCCAGCTGTACAAACACAATGGCTAACATAACTTGTGAGCAGCTAGCAAGAGTGTGGATGTGATAACTGCATGGGGCCCTCTGACAGCAGCAGCAAAGTCTGAACAAAAGTGATGAGCTGAAGACGCATGATAGACGCAGGTATGAATGGTGATGTGTCTCAGCTGTTCACTTGTGTTCAGATCACAGAAACATGCTTATGGTTGGTAAAATCAGACTCAGTATGACAACTTTGACCATTCCATTGTCTTTTATGTCTCTCTTGCATGATGCTTTAGTGACTGTTGGATCTGCAAGCACTTGAAAAAATGTATGAATTTCCACTGGAGTATGTGACCTGTGAATATTTTATTTCATCACTCTGTTCCGCATTGCTTCGGTGTGCTCTGGCAGCACTACATCTCAGGTTTTGATGTTACATTGGAGGCTACCTTTGTTGCTACACACTGTATGTTTAGCATACTTCGTCTACTCTTTGCTAACATGCATCTAGCTGCACACAAGCTGCTGTATACGTGCAGAGCAGAATAAACTAACCTATCAGTTCATGGACAATATAAACAGGCTGCTTGGGATTTATAAGGCTTCCAGATTTTTTGTGATTTTGGACTGACAAACATGGAGCCTGTGTGACTCAGGTAATGGCTGCCAAACACAATGTCAGGTTGCCTTTGACTTGTAGTGCCTTCAACACATTTACAGGATAATTGCTCCTGATGTGTTTATATGCACCAATTATTAATCTAATAGAACACTTTAAGTAACTAGAGGGTAAAAGTATTACTAATTTGATGGCCCACTACCTAAAAGTTGGACTCTGATACCTGCCGGACTCTTTATTAGAGTTTCATAGAGAAGACAGTGTTTATTTCTCTGTGTCTGTTATATGTAATGGACCAGTGCATTAGAGATGGCTGCTAGCTAAACCAAGACACTCCATAAACACAGACACACCGATGCACGTCCAAGACAAGCAGTCAGCAGGTCAGTCAGCTGCAGAAACGACGCAGCCAAAACACACCAGACTGTTACCCTCATTGGAACAGATGGGACGTATTAAACAAACTGAGGTAGCAAAGATTGATGGAGCAATTTCACAGCCTCGTTGCAGAAAATGAACTTAATATATCTGCGTTGGGTTTGATTGGATTGTTGGTCACTTCAGAGCCTCCTGGCTTTCCCTGCTCGTTAGAGTTTGACTGCTGCCATTATTCAAAGGGATGGAAAGTTTTGTGTGTGTGCATGTGTGTGGAGGCGTGCCTCAAAGTCTGTTGCAATAGATAAAGGTGATAGATTACCACCATTCACTTTACTTGTTGTTTTATATGTTTCCCTTCCTATTATTGCCTGTGCTTAATTAGAGTCACAACCATGCAGGGACAGATGAAAACTTTTAAGATGGAGTGAAGTCTCTCAGCTGAGGGTAACAACACATCAGGGTCGGCACACAGGACAGCTGAGTAAGCAAATAACAGCGGACGTGGAATAAAAACCGTAAGTTCACTCAGTTATGTCCCTACAGTTGAAACAAACAGTGTTTTTATAATTGGCAGCTTGAAGAACAGCTGAACCTATAGAGACGTTAACCGCGTCTTTGTTTTAACATCTCTGTGGCTCACTCTGCTCTTGCACAATGTGTTTTAAGTAAATGTATGCTTCAGCCAAACCCTAAAGGAGGCAACACTACCCATATGCAGAGTTTAAATGAAGTGGAAACCACATGAACTTGGGCCACAAGAACTCAAGCAGGCCCACTGTGAAATCCGCTTTTATGCGCTAAAAGGGAATTTATTGCTGATGCAGTCCTGATCTGATATTGACAGGACACTGTGGACTCATTTCAGCACAAGTTGCGTACAGTAAAATTTAATTGAAATGACAGGATGGACAGAATTTGCTGGAACACGTTACACTTGATCAGCTTTTTTTTAACAGTGGAATAAAATATTTAGTTTCAGGTAAGCGGCAACCACAGGGGCTGAAAACTGGAGCCAACACTGAAGTGCCACAAACTGTAGTTCCTTGAATGGCCACTTGAGGCCAGCTCCAGAAGTGAGTCAATCCTCTTAGACTCCATGTTAAAATGCCCAACTTCACGGCAGAAATAAACATGTTTACAGCCTGGTACAAAAAACAAATGTTGGTCTATAAAGCTAATTTTAATATCCATGACAATTTTTACACAACTCATCCGTTAACATTTCATAAAGGCTTAAAGTTACACATAACTTAGGGTAGGCCGCTTTGAATAACAGGCTGTCAGCAAGGCCGCTGCAGCTCCACCCTCTCATACAAATGTGGTCACTTCTGGCGCCAAAAAACCAAGATGGTGCCAGCCAAAAGGCGAACTTGAGGCTTTAAGACAGAAGTCCACAAACCAAGGGTTGATGCCATGGCAGCTACATCCATTATTTATACAATTTATGCATTCAGGGTGATTTTGCATTAGAATTTGATTTCTTTTTGTGGACTAGCTGGTCGACCTGTGTTTGATCTCAGGGAAAACATGTATGTGACTAAAGGAAAGCGTGCATTTCTGCATGCATACCTGTGTTTTTACCACAGCTGTTGTGGTCAAAGCTAATGTGAGGAAATCAGAACAAATCTGTCTGATTTAAGAAGGCTTAACTGCTCAGAAATGTGCCCCATGTTTAGTTGTCCTGTACGTTGTTGAGCTCAGTCTCAGTTTATTCCCTGACTACTTGAAACGGACATATCTTCCCATGAAATCAAACACACCAGATATTATCTTTAAAGGAAACTAACAGGAGCATGGCATCGCTGTCACTCATTTCAGTTCCCGTGAAACTCTCTTAAGTTAGAAAATACTTTTAACATTTGAGTTAAGTCCAACTGTTTCCATGGGGATTAAAAAACATTTGGGAACTCAAAAACAACAACTTTTAAACCAAAAAATAGTCAAAAATGTTTTTCAAAAGAGCTCAGTGATCTTATGCCCCGAACAGCAAAGTGTTTATATAGGCCGGCATTATTCATGCTATCAGTGCAAAATCAAATGAGGTCACTTGTGGCTTCTGTGGGAGTCTTTGCATGTGTGTGTGTGTGTGTGTGTGTGTGTGTGCGTGCGCACACTCCATCCATCCACACAAACACAACATATTTTTCTCCCCATTCCCTCCCCAAACATCTCCACAAGCCTCTGGGCTTTTTCTTTTTCCTCCAGAGTCGTGTGTCAGCGCCCGTTCTGCAGCGGACCGTGTCGTTCACCATTCCTTCACATTTCTCTTCCTCTGAGTCCAGTGACGCTACACAGAGTGCAGCGAGGCCTGCAGAAAACTTGTGCACAAGCAAAGTGACATGTTTGCAATCAAAAGGAGGCTTTGCACTGGGGATTTGACACAAGCTGCTCGCACAACGTTTTCACGATCACCCAATAGTTACAAGCTACTGGTCAACATTTTCTAGAGAAGAGTTGTGGAGTGTTTTTTTATGTATTGACCTTTTATTTTGTTGGTCTTTTGACTTGTGTGGGCACCAAAAACCAACAGACTGTAGGTGTAATGCCACCGACAGTTGGTTTCATCCATTCTGTAACTCATTCAAATGCTCTTGTTGAAGCATATCTGTAAGGACTCCTTTTATTACAGCTGCATTGTGATTGTTGTGATTTTGTAGAATAACCAATCAAGCCACTATGCTAGCTGTCTGCTTATGTGCTGCCAGTGCATTAACTTACTTAGTCTTGGCGAACATATGTGTATGTTTATCACATTAACTCCTGGGCTGTACTTTCTGTAACCTTTTTTACACAGAGATTCCACGATAGGGCCGGCTTTGCTATTTTCATACAGAATCAACAACGCAGGCGTCCATACCTCATATTCTCCCCAGTCTGCGAACATTTTCAGCTGCTGTTTTTCTTCTCTGAGTTAGCTGCTAACTGCTGCCAGCTGCTTTCTAAACTTCTCGGCGGTGGCTCGCACACACAACACGTCACACTTGTCCCGTCCTCTTGGCTGTCCCCATTACACAGGCTTTGAGTTGGCTCTGTCACTACCTCCGCAGCTGGCTGAAAGGCAAGGCAACTCTTTCACCCCATTCTGTAATCGTATCTTTTATACAGAACTGTGAGGTGGAATAAAAGCACGATATTCCCACTTTGAACAGGCAGTGTAAAAGGGGCTTATGGGAATGAGGGCCTTGCAATTTATCAATATTATATTTTACTCTAATGCTGTAAGTGTTTTCTTTTCCTTGTTTTAAAAGCTGCATTACAGTAAAGTGATGGAATTTTGTAATTTTCCCCACTTAGTTATTACCTATATGAGAACCTAACTTGATGTTTTACTAAAAATGCTTTGTTTCCTCTTGACAGGAACCACAGTGTAACTACTTCAACTGCTGTTTCCTCATGACTGTAGTATCATTTTACTATGCTGTTGGTCTAACTATTGTTTGTAGAATCTCATTGTTGTCTGATTTTTAGTCACTGTCATGGGATGTTGTTGTCCAATGCTGTTTTCACAAACTTCTCTTGCTAAAAACCTGAAAGACAATCCATTGTCTGCAATCTGTACTGGGAGTGTATGTAGTCACTGCATGGCTGTGCACCCACGTGCACTGCACAAAGTTCAGTTACATCCACCAAAGTCATATTCTGTCCTACTGTGTTTCCACAAAGCCAAAATTGAGTTTAAGTTAATTTCTCTCACATGAAACAATAAAATATCGAAACAGAATAAAAGAAAATAAATCTCAAGATCTGGGACAAGAAAAAAACAGTCCCACCTAAAAAGAAAACAAACAGAAGGAGCAAGACAGAGTGCCAACGCCACCTTTGACCTCATTCAACTAAATCACTTGTGGGGCAAACTGAGCTACTTTTTCTGCAGCAGTACAGTCGCAACTCAGATTAGACTCACAGTTGACACATTTGAGGTGAATGTTCACAAGTTTGGTGTTTGTTACTGCTGATAGTGAGGCGAGTGCAAACGCAGAGAGCAAGAGAGCCTGGTTTCTGTCCTGATTAACGGTCTGCTGAGGAGATAAGCACTCTGATGTGTGTATGTTTGGGTGTGATGTCATCAGTGGTCTGAACCCATGCTGCTTTGTGAGTTTAGGTAAACATCAGCTGTGGTCTCAACATTAAATTTCCTCTTCACGATAGTTTTGTTGGTGATAGTTTTTCAATTTTGAAAAGGTTTTCTTAACAAAAGTAGAAAGTGGCGGAAAAAACTGAACACAATTGCAGCGTGAAACCTGATTTTCTGGCAGTGACATGTTGCACAAATAGCACAGGATGAACTTTGTCCCAAACTAAAATTAGTTCCATATTTTCCGTCTCTCGCAGACACAAAGGGTTCTCAGCAGAGTCGCCCTCCCAGGACACATTCTCCGTGTCTGTAGCTGCTTTCACACTGTGAAAAATAATGGCAAGGATCAGGTCTGGTCTTGTAAACTTGATAGCCTGGCGTGGCGCCGAACAGCCCCACAAAGAGTTAAAAAAATCAGATTTTTCTGTTCCTGTGTAAAATGCAGCCTTTGTTTCTGGGTCATGAACCAGCCGAGGTCACTGGCTTTAACCGAGCCAAACAAACACAGTTCAGTTTGCACTAATTGATTCCTCTTCCAGCAGAGACAAGAATAAGTGTGTGTGTGTGTGTGTGTGTGTGTGTGTGTGTGTGTGTGTGTGTTTACTTTAAAGGATCTGTGAGGAGTTTAAGTAAATAGATAACTGACAAAGTAAACACCAATCCCCTCTCACTAACACACACACACACACACACACACACGCATGCCAAAACAATACCCTACTTCAGGGATACATTTCTATACACATGAACGGCTTGTGCCTCATAAAAATACATTGTTCTGTCTTCATAATTTTTTGAAGGAAAACACATTTGCCATTTATAATCCAATCATAATCATGTGTATGTGTGTGTGTCCTTACTGGCAGTTCCTATAGAAGTCTCTCAGCAGTAAATCTGCCCACACTCCCCGACTTTACACTGGGTTAATGAGGTGATCCAGCAGCAGGGGACGGTTGGTAGAGGTCTTTGTTTCAGTATGTGTGTGTTTGAATGCATCTGGTTACAGATTTTAAGTGGGTGTAGTGGGGCAGCATTCAAGGCATAAAGGTGTGTTTGCACCAGACAAATATGATGTGGAGATGTATGGCTGTACATAGCGGCACGGGTTGTTGCTGATTTTCCTGTGCGAGTCTGCCATGCCTGTAAATCTCCAGCACAAATTACTTTGGAGGTTTTGGTGAAGACAGAAGTCCCATAATGGGTTTACAGAGCTCACTGCTGAGGCTGTGGTGAAGTCTGAAGGAAGTTTTGAGCAATTTTTTTTGCAGAAATTTCTTATACTGCTTTGGGAATGGTTCTGTTGATGTTTATGAAAACATCTAACAAATGACCTGAAAAAAGGAAATACTACTGCATTCATAGTAATGTAACAGGGTCAATTATACAGCAGTAATATGTGTAACAAAGTCAAATATTCATTTGTAATATTAAGTATTATAATTATAATTTGTAATATTAAGTATTATAATAATTGCTCTCGTAGTAATTTCCATGTTTTATGGCTGCTAAACTATGTTTATAAATTCATTTTTCAGCCTTAACTTTTGTATAATATGCTAACATATTCCTGTGTCAGTTATATGGTCGTAATTGACGAGGATTTTGTTTTCACCTGCAGTAGTCTAGTTAAGCTCATAGCTCGGCTAATCCGTCAAGTCGGACTTCTCGTCTTGTCTGAGTATACATGCAGAAGAGATAATCGAATTTCTGACCAAGTACGTTTGACTCCACCTCGATAGGCGGCACTGTGTCCTTCTTAATATACTGCGTATTGAACTCGTTCCGGTTCTTGTTCAGAAACATTTTTTAAATAAATCCGCATTTTGCGTTTTCCTACCATCCATAAACTTCTCCTTTAGCTGTCGGGGCATGAATGTAGTTTCCCCATCTGTCCAGAAGTGCATCTTCTGCTTCTCGGTTACCATGGTGTTTATTTGTTTGTTTTTCCGGGAGTTACTGCACTGCTGCTACGTCATCTCCTTCTTCTTCTGGGTGAAAGCCTGCGAAAGAAAAAGTGGTGCATGCGTAGAATGCAGAGTCCGACTCCAGTTGAACTAAGTGGATACATCCAGCAATAGATTGATTTTCAATTGATTTATCTAGGTGTGTTAGTCGAGCTATGGATAGTCCAATTTCAGTCGGACTAAGCTGTTAACATGCATTTAAAAGTCTGGTTTCAGTCGGACTGAGCCAATAAGTCGATTTTCTCAAGCTGCATGTAAACGTTCTGAGTGAGGTGGCTGCAGACGCAGTTTTTTGGTCTGCACTGGAATGTGGGACAAGAGATTGGGGCATGCACAGCCATACGTTTGCTGTGTGTATAGTCCACACGGACTCAAAAAATGGAATGCATGTGGACGTCTTCATAGGGGTCTGTGCGGACCCTTGCAGACATGTGAACGTTGCAGTGAATGTGCAGGTAAAGCCACAATTTGTCAACTAATAAAGGCTCCAACTCCTGAAGGCCCAAGCATAATTTGATATGGTTGCTGACTGCTCAGGAAAGTGAAAGGGGTTAACCCTGAACCCAGAAGATGGCAAAAAACAAAGTCTCTCCTGTGCTTTTCAACCTTTGCCTAGGGGCTGAAGCAGGAACAGTTAACATGCAGTTGCCATATGCATATTTTGTAGGAAGTAGGAATAAAAACTGTTGGATGACAGTAAGGAAAAAAACATTGAGGAACAAAATCCAGGGTTTAGCAGATTTGTCAACTCGTGACATCCTTGTCTGACAATAGGGTGTACAGACAGTCAAGTTGGGTTCAGTCAAACTGTTGAAGAGTATGTTTCGCATGGGGACAACTTCGCTGTGACAACACTTCTTTGGCTTTACTTTAAATGTTATTTCCGTCTTTAGTTTCAACTAGAAAAGACATGTATGGCATGATAATATAATAGAGAGATAGATATATCATTCCTAGCCAGAATTGGGTCTGATGTTTGTTCACAGCACAGATAAGCTGTAATGGTACAGGACCTGTCTAGACTTGTACAAACTGGAGGTGTCTGACGCCCCCAGTCACCCCCCACAGTCCGGCCCAACCTGTACCCTGCCAGAGGCCACACTTCAGTAACTGACAGCTGGGCTTAACAAGCATGACGGGGCCCCTATTGGGAAAAAGTCCCGCAGGTGATCATCACTCAGTAATCAGGGGGATGGATGGAGGAAGGGTGGCAGGAGATTAATGAATGAAAAACAGTAACAAGTGAAGAGTGTTTGGCTCTAAAGCTGCAGTGTGCAACAGCACAACAATGATGGAAGGAAAGTTTACTACATGAAAAACAAGGCAAATTAAAACCTCTGTGAACCCTTGCCTAAAAACATTTACTGCTTCTGTGGCTTCTGCCAGCATCTCTGCTTCAGGCTAGGTGCTGTTTCCAGGTGTAAACATCTCATTAAGAGGATCGACAAGTGATGGCAGGGCAGGAATTGACGGATCGGAGGGAGAAGTAATGATACACTTCACTGCTTCAAGGTGAAACATTTGCTTATTGTAGATTTAAGACTTTTATTCTAGATAAATGAGCTTAAGCTAATGCAAAAGGGAAATTCACTGTGTACTTAAATTAGTCTTTAACTCCAGCTTTGGGAACTGTGTATCTTTAGCTTTTATAAACATGAGTGTAATTTATTGGGTGAAGCTGTCTTTTGTCTATTAATGTTAGACTTAATGTACTTACTACTAATTTTGGGTAAGCAAAAGTCTGCACTATGTGTAACTGTACTCTTTGTACTCTTTGTAAGCTACTGGAGGATTTGTGACTTCCCTTCTGGAAAGATTTAACAAATGTGTACAGTAAGAAAGGAAGGATAAGGAAAGAGTAGAAATGTTTGAGAGTGTTGTCTCTATTGCCAGTTGCTCACTGGCATGTCTTTGTGAAGCTGAGTGCAGGTGACATGCTCATTTCCAGCTGTTGACAGACAGGCTGTGAGCCAGTTTAGTGTGAAGACACAACACATACAACCTTTACATTCATTCTTTAGTTGTTACCACAGAGCACTTAACTGTGCTCGTGGCGCCTCATCGCTGGCATTCATAGTTTTATCACCTCAGTGGAAAAACCGGTGTCACCAAAAGTCATCCTGGATCAGGGTGTGTGCCCAACTGTGCCACGAGTAAACACCAAATCAGGCTGGTTAATTCCTCCAAAGATGGTGTGTGTTTCCAGTCTCACTTCTCTCAATACTCTCTGCAGGTTATGTTTGCATTGCATTTGTGTGTGCATAAGTAACGGTAGCCGACATATATACATGTTATCCCTGCACACACAGATGTAACTTAGTGAGTTTGTGACCAGAAGGTTGTTAGCTTAAAGTTCCACCACTGCTTTGTAAATTCTGAGCGGGACAATTTGAATAAGGTGTTTTTTTATGCTGATGAGCATGTCCTTATATGATCTGTATCTTGTGTTGAACCACTGCAAACATGAGGATGCACATGTGTGCTACGAGCATTTTGGGTGACAGGATGCATTTTATGTTCAACTGCAGAGGCTGCAAATTTGCATCTGTAATTAGCACCAGGAAGTGAAATGCCAATGAAAGAGGAGAAGAAGAAGACCAGTAGCCTGCGCTGACGAGGGAGGCTTTAAGTATTAAAAAATGTTTTATAGGGTATGCATGCGACATGTTGGTTAGGCCTTAAGGAAACACATAATGTGTCTTTGAATTTAAACCATACTGTCTTTCACTCAAAGCCCGCTGTAAGTTCAATCAACAACACCAAAGAGTTTCGCATGAGTAGCAGTGGCAGTAAGTAAGGGTGGCATGAAGAAATCAGAGTAGCGTTAGAGACTCTTTAATTTGCATAATTATCTTTGACATCTGTGCTGGACACATTCATTCATTTTTATAATGTTTTTTTTTTGTTTTGTTTTTTTATACAAATATTTTTAATACTTTTTAAACTTTTTTATACATTTTTTTTTTTTACTTTTTTGTATATTATTTGCATGGCAATACTTTTTCAAATTATGTATCAACTACTGCAGTTGCACAGTAGTTTCCAAATCAGCCTCTGGTTACACTGACAGAACAGTGGCTGTGTACAGTTACATAAATATAACACTACAAATGCAAAGACGTGCGATAGAGCTTTCTCACCATGAACATTTTGACTTCTTAAACACAGACGTAACTATTAACCCTAATGATGGCTAAGGTACATTTAGGTGCCAGAGCTCCTGCACTGAAATGGAATGCAGCAATTATCAGTGATATTAGTTACACCTGTGTCTCAGAAGCCAAAATGTGTGCTGTGAGAAAGGTCTGTTGATGGCTCAGAGTCAAACTAAAATATTTCGGCTTTCAAAATCCCCTCATAGTGTCTTTTTTTGTATATTTATAGTTTATATATCAGATGTATACAAAGAGTAGACGATAAAGTAGATGCAGTCACAACATCTGTTGGCCTTTCTTGTATTCAAAACCTGCAAACACTTTAAATGTCACATTTCAGTACATTGAGTTTTATAGTATTGCAATGTGAGCACAGTGGCAGAATTGGATGCTACACCACATATGAGTTTGTACTTCTTACTTGTGAGAACCCTCATTGACATAGTGCATTTCCGAGCCCTTTACACCAGACTAACTCCAACTGTGTCTCCAAACAGGAGGCATAACAGTCACATTTTTCAGTTGTCTCACTTGCATCTTTGGAACAGATCTATTTTCAATACTGTATGTCTGCACAGGCTGTGTAACGGCTCATCCCAAACAAAACACACACACCCCCCTCTCAGGACTTCAAACCCGAAGGACACACACCCACACACACGCTCCTTTAATGTCAGGTACTTGTCACTGCAGTTCTGTTTGGAATGACTTCAGCAGGAAAACAAAATCCGTCTGTTGGCTTTTCCCCACAAACTCCTCGTGCTAAACACAGATGCCGTTGTGGAAACAGGCAGGGTCTGAGGGGTTGATCTCCTTACAGCAACGTTTTCCAAACCCACAGAAGAGAATTAAGGTCTGACAAGCAGCAGCAGCACACCTAAATGTCACTTTGCGTTTTCATCATAGCAGCAGCAGCATAGCTGGCATCTCTGCCATACCTGAGTCAGACAGCACAACACCCAGGTGTCGCTAAGGCAGCAACACGAGCCAAAACCCTCCACTGAGCCAGCTAAGGTCACTGTTAATAATGGTGATGGATTATTAGTCAGCAATCATCTTTGTTTGCTGCAATTATGTCATTTTATATAATTATCCTCCCAACAATACTGTAACTCCTGAGGGTTTTTATGCCCACTGATTGAACTCTTAGGGCCAAAACACACTGGCAGTGAACTCTGTACATCAAAAAATAGGTCCCTATTATTTTCAGTGTACAACCCCACACCGGTGGCTGCTAGACGCATGTTGGCGCTCCTGGGCACGCCACCCCACGGCACTTCTAGCCTCGCCACCTCCTGAATTAAATTCATGTTCCCCCACTCACTCTTTGCTTGTACAGATCAACTCCCATAGCAGCTCTTTTCCTCTGCTCCTCTGGCAGCTCGACTCCTCTCCTTAGCTTGGATGTATAAAGAGAACTTGGTAACCTTTGTTGTTTCATGTGTGACAAAGAATGAATGAGGAGAGACTTGTTGTTGAGGTTGAGAAATATCCCACACAAAACAACCCACAAAACGACCCACAAAAAAGTATTACCTGGCGAGTCATAGCTCTGGAGATCGGCTCTTCAGGTGAGAAATTAAGTTTAACTAGGGACTGCCTAAACACGATTTTAAGCTACTGCAGAGATTTACTGTTTTCAGCTTTACTCCCTTCAGAAGCGCAATTTACTTTAAAGTTCAGGCATCCCTGTCTTTTCGAACAATGCAAGTATTTGGTTACTGGTTGATTAAGTCGTAAGGTATTTATTTTACTATATATCTCAGTTCTGGCGAAGTTGTATCAACAAGCATTCACATGGTCGTAGCATTCTTGAAGCAGACACTGGATACCTACCCCGACCCTGACCTCTGACTCCCACATGGAGGCAAAAGAAGCTTTGTACTGCATGTGAAGCTACCTCTGGGTACGACAAAGAGATTGTCTGTTCAAGTATAACAGCCAGCTGTGACTTATTTCTGCAGAAAGCGAACAGAGCTAGTCGTTAGACAAAGTTAAGAGAATGCACAAAGTGAGGAGGACTGGTGGAGAAGAAGAAAAATCCAGCAGGTACTGAGCAATGTCTCTCAAACCAGATCACGATCCAGCAGCAGGTGAAAGCCTGAGGAGATTAACAGTAGTTTCAAATAACAGGAGGCGATGTGCTGTCACATACCATGTTATTAAGTTGTTCTAGAGGTGACGTGTTAAGGTTTGCGTGTGTGTTGGGTGTTCTGCATTTTGCCGAAATGAATGACAATATTAAGAAATACCTTAAGGCACCGAAAAGAAGAGATGGAGCTTTGAGTGCAGCTGGAGAGAGAAAATAAAGACAGTAATCAGGCTTTTACACTTATATTTAATATGTGTTTGATTGGTCTTTCTTTCACGCAGTTCGTTGTGTGTAGTGTGACATATTTATGTTAACCTATTGTGAGTCAAGAGGTGGTTTGGTTTGTCTGCTTCGCTGGTCACAAGCCCTAAACACAGCTCATTCTGCCTTCTTTAAATCATTTTAAGGAAGCGAAATTGTCTCTCTTCATCCTAACATAGACTAAATGGCAGCTGTCACTGCCCAGTCTAGACAGCAGTTGTCACCATTGATGTGTTAACTGCAGCGTAGAAGACTAAGTTGCCGGGGTTGTGTCACACTCTCTGTTGAGTTCACATCACAAAACTATAAAGCTGCTTCACACTAAACATCTCCTTGGATTACTGGATCGAGACATGGAGGTAAAGACCAACAGAAAAGACTCTTCTATCTGTGGCATCATTTAAACTTTTGTTTCATATATTTCCTCTGGTTTCTACTCACTAACCTGCTCAATAGATACTGTGTGTTTAGTAACAGTTGCAGAACCAGAACCTTCAAATGTCTGAGCTCTCTGGATGCACATTACGTTACACAATTCGCAGGTATGTACTGTGTAAAGATTGACTTAGATGAGCCGCAGGACCTGATCATCAACAAGTCACAGCACTGCATGAATAAAAGGTCTATATAGTTATTTCAATGAAGCCATTGCATTGGAATGGCAACTACTGGAAAGACATTTTGTACACACATTCATGGTCCCCAGAGGAAAAGTTTGATCCCCTAACCTTTCATCTAGTGCCATGTATGTACTGAGAGCCACTGTTATTGAGAACAGAGGCTGTAGGGAGTCTGTATGATGGAGAGATTTGCTGGAGTGCACCGGGGTTAAAGGTCAAGAGTTGTCAAAGCAACTCAAGTCAGCCTCAGACTACAGGAGTTATAAAATCGGGTTGCATCACACACATAAGGAGAAACTTAATGGATGTTCTTCTCTCTAATCTCAAACATGCACACATTACCAGATGTGAAAAATAACGGTGCATCACACGCTAAAGGATATTGTGAAGATTATCATGTCAGAGGGAGCATGAACGCACCACCTCACGTGATCTCATGGGAAAGCGGATGTAAACAAATCGGAGACTGACGTGGCGCGACAACTTGCTGTTACGTTAACAATGCTTTGCAGTGACAAAAACAAGAGCCGAGGGCTAAACAAGAGAAGATGGTCAACACGTGTTGTCTGTTCTTTAGCGAGAACCAGAGATGAGATTTTAAATGTCAATTTTAATATCTGTCAGCAGCAGTATGCAAGCTAACGTAGGCCTCAAGGGCGAGCATGTTTCCCATTGTTTGGTATGACCATCAGATGCTCCGTACTGACTCAATCATAATTGTAATCATTTGGATTAAAATTATGTTTTAAATTATCAGGGTGGCCCCAATGAGTCTGCGAGCAGTTCAGAAGGTTTAAGAGCGGATCTGTAAACCTCTCACACTACCAGATAATCTGGGCCACACATCTGTACCAACCAAGGTCCCAGAACAAATTCCTCCTCCAGTAGTCAGGAGGGGTGAATCTGGGGTAAATCAGCCTAAAAATCCCGTAGTCTGAGCCCGGCTTTAGGCTGTATCCACACTTATCCACAAATAGTTTCAGTCAGTAAATTGATTCGCTGCATTGTAGTTTTCACAGTTCTATAATTTGGTTTATAACTGTAAGAGCAAAAATACACTCAAGAGCAACATCTGGGAGATTTTTTGTTTGAGATAAATGTATATAACACGTGTTCGTGCACGTGCATACACATTACTGTGCACATATAAAATATACTTGATCTGCTTACACAATAGCTTTTGGGGCTAAGAGTTTTAGAAAGACTGGAGCTGTTAAACTGATTTTACTGGAAAGCTTTTCAGGCATGAGGTAACAGGATATTCCACTCTGGGGAGTTTCGGGGGTGTGGGAGTTAGGCTAAGGATGTACCACTAACTCACATCCCCTTTTTGTCTCTGTGAAAATGAAGTCATCTCCCCGTAGACCAGCTTTCTAACACAATTTATGATCCTCTTTCTCGTTCTTTGTACCTCCATTCCTGACTCTACTGTCCCCATCTCCTCCCCTCCTTCACCTCTCCCACAGTCCCTCAAAATCCTCCCTCTACCCCTTTTCCTTAAAGTGGTAATCCTGGAAATATCTTAAGTTAATTTTGGCTTCATCTCTAATGATTAAAGGTCATTGCTGTGGAGGTGACAGTTTCAGTGTCTGTAAGTGATGCTTATCATCTTGGATTTAGCTGCTCATACTAACATAAGGTTTTTTAATGATTCTAACAAAACCGTAGAAGGAAAATGCACCACTTCCTGTGTACCAAAGCATTTTTCGCATCAAATGTTGAAAAGAAAGTACAGCATAAGATCTAAGTTGGCTAAAGTAATAAGTGACACCTGTACATTTACAACTGATCTAAAAGCTCCCATGCGTCTGCTCCCTTTTGTTGCTCCTTTATTGCAAACCACTGTTTGTTTGGCACAGAGTGTAAATGAATGAAGAATACAAAGCCTCCCCACCTGCTATGATTTAACCACAACAGTTGTGCTGCTTTCCTTTGATACTTCAGTACTCACCCCTGACGGGAATGCACTGCTGCACAAGTGCCACTAACAATGCATTTTGCCTGTTCCTAAAGAATGTGATGAAATGCATAGTTGGACTTAATATTCAATCTTGTGGAGTTTTTGACCTCAAACTGCACAATGGAGTTATGTTTATATGAGTACGACCATGTTTTGTTATTTCTTGTGCATGCACATCAGATGCACATGAACAATACACATTCTTGCCAATGGTTTAACACTATTCCAGTGATCCACAGCTGACAGTAATGCGCCAAGAAACACAGCAAAGTGCCGAGAAAGATGGAAAAAGGAAACCGCCGGCAAGTTAACATGGATGTAAACAACACAGGATTTAAAATACTTAAAAAAATCAGCTTTGAAAATGTTGCATGAGGAAAGAAATGCATTCAGTATGTAAGACCTCAAGGATACACACACATTCATTTAGGTAAGAAACACTGAATGTAAACATACTTCTTGTTTCTTTACAAGAAAACTCCAAAACACTGCTTTCATAAACACAAACTACTGATAGTCACAATGATCAGTTGATTAGTTTTCAATTAATAAAGGTCTTCCCTCTACCAGCCTTCAAAAGCTGCAACACATACAGAACTCTGCTGCCCAGTTACTCACCTGCACCCCCTCCAGGCTCCCTGTCCCAATACCGCATCCAGTACAAACTCCTCCTCATCACCTACAAAGCCCTCAATAACCTTGCCCCCTCTTATCTCACTGACCTCCTCCACCGCCATTCCCCCACCCACCGGCTTCGCTCCACTGACTCCAACCTCCTGACCCCCATCGCTAGAACCAAGCACCGAACCTTGGGGGACCGAGCCTTCGCCGCCGCTGCCCCAACCCTCTGGAACTCCCTCCATCAGAAATTCAGACTCCCTACAGACTTTCAAATCACTGTTAAAAACCCATCTGTTCAAACTGGCTTTTCCTGAGTTTCCACCAGTCACTTCTCATTTTTCGTTTTCATTTTTATTTTATTATCATTGACATTTTTTCAGCACTGTAAAGCGTCTTTGAGTGTCCTGAAAAGCGCTATATAAATCTGATGCATTATTATTATTATCATTATTATTATTATTATTAATAAACTAAACACAAACTAATTTGATAATAGATTCACTGGTTTGAGCCATTTTTTAAGCAAAAAGAAGTAAAAATTCTTAAATAATTTCTGGTCTTACTCCTCTTACAGTAAACTGAGTATCTTTTCGGACAAAGCGAGACATTTAAGGACGTCATCTTGATCGACATTTTCTGACATTTTATACACCAAACAATAATCCATTTTGACAAGTAACATTAGTTACAGCCCTATATCTATGGATGAATATACACACTAAACCTTCGGCTGTGCTTTGATTTATTTTGGATTTTGCCATAATGTCTGCTCTCAGCAGCCGTCAGGAAGACAAACATTTAATGGAACACTCCTACTGTTTGTCATTATCATCCATTTTATTACATCTTGGGTCTTACTTTTGCAGCTTTGGCCTTCATTTCTATTGGTTATGACAACTCTGGTATCATGGTAATGTAGCAACAGCTAAGTCTAATTGGGCAAAAAGCATGAGTGGTCAGGAGAGTAGAGAGCAGTTACTGTGAATCAGATCATCTAAAAGACTACATGTGAAGGTAGAACCAGAAATGAGTGTACTTTCACTGCACAGTAAAACTTCAGCTTGACTGGCCATGACCGGCGACCAGCCAGTTGGTCTCTTATATAGGCTAGCTGATTGCGTGTCAATCAAATTTAATTGTATGCGCCGCATGTTAGTTCACGTTGCAAACAGAGGCAAAGACAGTAACTGACTATTGTTAGAGCTGCTGCAACCAGTGCTCTAGTGTATTGATTCAGGGCAACTAAATGTTTTAGCGCTACTGATTAAAAAGGAAAGTAAAATGGCAATGTTACCTGAGCTGAAAGGGAGCTGCCAATCAAGGATGGTCTGACCACATCCCCACAATCCTGAGAAATGGTTTGAGCAGCTGAATGAGCTGTTTTTTAAACTAGGTTTTCTAATAGTTATGAACAAGTATTTATATGCTTAGTGAGACACTCATTTGTAGAATCATTTATGTTTTTTCCCTCCTTCAAGCCAAGTTTCCAGGAGCTTTAAAGAAAAGTTCCAAATATGTCTGTCAATTATAGTGCTCAGATAGAAAGGAAATCGGAATTGGTCAAAATTGGAATCGGCAGGTCAAACTTTAAAACAATCAGAAATCAGAATCAGCCAAGAAAATTGCAGTTGGTTCCTCTCTAGTTAAACTGTGTGCCTGCACAACTTTCACAAGTGTAGTCAGACAAAGTTGAACCAGGAAGTTGGTCTGGAAACTGTGACAGCTATTTTTGGTTAGAATTTTATAGTTCCTCTTTGTTTTCGTGTCCAAACATGTTTGGATAAATTGGGGATTTGTTCACAACCCGTCTGATCGTCTGACTTCTTAGTAATACCTTCCCAGGAAGTCATTTAATGAGTACAACAGTTTAGGGAATCACGAGCAAACCTACAAGAATAGAATTATCAGATCCTTTAATTCTTCTTGAGTCACAGTCAAACAGCAGCAGTTGTGCTTTGGCAGGATCTTACAGGACCCCCTCCACCTCAGTTTAAGAGAATATTCAACACTGTCATATCTGGCTTTTGTCCTGCACTTTAGGTTTAGAGGAGTCAGGCTTTGTTTACAGCAGATTTGGGATGAATGGAGGCAGTTGTCTGCTACCAGCTATTAACACACCAAACGTCTCTCTCTTCCTCTCTCGTGTCCTCTTCCCTCTCAGTTTACCTCTCAAACTCATCGCCTATTAGTCTCCTTCTCTCTCTTCTCTCTCTCCACCTTTCTCTTATCACAGGGGAGGACAAAGGTTTATGTGGGGCTTTCATTCTGTCTCACAGTGAGCGATGGCTGCAGTGTATTATGGGTAACAGAATCCAGCTGTGTTGTAGACTGTGTGTATGTCTGCTGGTGTGAACAGTTGCAGGAATGTGTGTGTGTTGTGTTGTGCTGCTCCGCAGGTCTTGGGTGCGTGTCGACCTTTTTCGTGTCATTTTGACGGCGATGTTTCGCTTTCATCATGCGGCCTTATCTAGGCTCGTACAAATAGCTGAGGATATAGTGTGTGCGGTGGAGTCTTAACAGCAGAATACTCTGTCACAGTTAATCAGGAATTCATGAAGGAGCAAAGAGAACTGGTTTTGCAACTCCAAGTTATGTGAATGCAGAGGGAAAATGTTCCCCGTGTTATGGTTACTGCTATGGTTAATATAGTGCATGGCAGATTCTTGGCTTCGTGGTGTGGGCACCCGGTCATTATCAAACACAAGAGGGTGAAGATGATAAAAAAAGAGAGGAGTACTTATGTTCAGACTGAGCTGTAAGCTTTTCATTCTTCACTTCATCTCTTCCTACATCCTTGTTTCCCTCCCGCTTATCCCGTCACTCCTTTGAAACACTGAGCCAGTTTTAAGATATTAGAGGTGAATATGAAGCAGCTGTGATGGAAGTACATACTTGTGTTTTCCTGCAAGTTAAAATTAAAATATAGTGTTTCGAGCATTTCTGCCCCATCACTTTGGCAGTTGATGCTTGTTTAAACAGCTTTCACTTCCAACTTTATTTTTTTACATGGCTGAACTGAGCACAGCAGTCAAAACTCAAACAAAGATGTCACAAACGCAGCATATACTATTACTACTTCTTCTAGTAATAATAATCACTAGTCCATACCCACTGGTAGCTTTGTCACCTTCTACCTATACCAATCCTCAATGCCTATGTGCAGTTTCACATAGATTGACCACGTCAGTGAGTAGAAAAACGTGGGACAGACAGAATGACTGACTGACAGAATGACACACTGACAGTTTCTGTGATTATGTACAGCATACCATACCATGACTTA
>NC_065510.1:8148460-8206002 GCF_006386435.1 Epinephelus moara | reverse complement strand
CCAATTGATGTAATATTGCTTCATTGGCATCCTCCCATGACCCTCTACCACTGTGCCAAATTTCACATGGATTGACCAAGTCAGTAAGGAGAAAAATGTGGAACAGACACACAGACACACACAGAGTTTTCATCATTATATAGTAAGACTATAAGTTATAATAATTGTAAGGGTCTAGATTTAAATCCTGTACTGATGAACTGAAATTAAGCAATTAAAGGTCTAGGGTGTAGGATTAAGGGCAGGGGCGTCAAACATACGGCCCAGGGCCAGAACCAGCCCGCCAAAGGGTCCAATCCGGTCCACTGGATGACTTTGCACACCTATAATCACGCCGTTTTTCGTGGAGGCATGAAGTTTTCTTAACGAATTCAAGGTAACATGGCATGATTAGCCATAGGTGTAAATGTGAGCGTGGGTGTACCCTGCCTCTCGCCCAATGTCAGCTGGGATTGGCTCCAGCGCCCCCGCGACCCTCAAGAGGATAAGCGGTTGTGAAAATGGATGGATGGCATGACTAAATCATTTACAAATGGTAAATAGTGGGTGAAATATTTCTTTAAAAAGACAACTGTAGCTAAAGTAAGAGATGCAGGATATAGTTTTTGAAAGAGACATAAAGAGACAATGCATTCAATGTTTTAATTTTTCTCATCATGTAATAAGGTCAATGAGAACAAACTCACCGGCCATCAGATTATATTTTGATGACATCAACAGATGACAGTGCTATCAAAACTAAAACTCGCTCAAATAAGAACATGCCTTCTGACCTTGGAATAAGAACTGTCAAGACAGGTCAGAGGTCAGGTTCAGCCACAGAGCAGCAGCCCTGAAGCGTGAAGGGATTCAGTTTCAGGATGCTTCAGCAGGGCGGATGCTTTTTGAATCCTCTGTGCTGAAGGTGTCTCTACCTTACCACCCAGGTGTGTGTAGCACCCGGCAGTGTGTTTTCCTGAATTAGACTTGCAGAGAAGCTGCAACTGACACATGCTGTCAGGAGGGTTTACTACAGTGCATGTCCTGACACAGGCCCTTTGGAACAGCAAAGCTGCGAGACACATACACAGTTTACTTGGGATTTGATGTTGCAGACAAGTGTCTTATAGAGAGTTGAGACCTGTTGTGTTCATTTTTAAATGTGATGTACAAACTGTAAGAACCGTCAAAAGCAAAGCACTCCTCTATGCATGATTAGTTTCTCTTCCTCAGCTCTGCAACACAACTATTTCTTCATTTATATTCCATTCGTTCCTCTCCTTTGCTGTCATCAAATTAACATAGCCAGTGTGTCTGCAGCAGCACCCTTAAAGGAATGACGAGCAGCTCTTATTATCACCCTGTTACTGTTCTATAAACAGTAAATGACTGCACACAAAGAAAGATCCGGATTCCGCAGGAGAGCGCGTCTTTAACCTCAGACATGCAACTCCAAACAAAAGCAGTCGTATGCCCTGTCATAGCATAATGCTTTGTCATCAGTGGAGCATGCTGTATGACTGCAGACAACTTCATTATGTGTGTGTGCATCAAGGTGTGCACTGTTTGCATGATTCTTAGAGAGAATAATGGCGATGATAACAGCTCTTTATCTTCTGGCTGATGTGTCAGAGGGGTTTGGTGACCTAAACAATTTTTGCGTTGGCGGTTCTGCCATCTTCACTCATCACTTCACACAGACTAAAAGTAGCACTGGCACTAACACTTGAAGACAGTCTTTGTCATATTGAAGTCAGTTGCATCTGGATTGTAGCAGAACATGTGAGAAGGACACAGTATCTGATTCTGCACATCAAATACTTAGTTACTTCACTTGGATGTCTGAGCTTCACTGTGCAGAATGATAAATGTGCAAACGTTTGACTATAAGGCTGTTTTCACATTCATCTGCTGAGGGAGAAAAGTTTCTCTGTATTTACATTTCATGTAGTTTTGCACGTACAAGTAGGATGTTGTGATATTGCAACAAGTTTGGGAGCCAACTGTGGTCCTATATGCATCTTCTGCCAGCTTTACACCAAACAACTTCTCAAGTGATTTTACTTTTGAAGACAAAATTCCACTGTCGTATCAAAATCATGAAAGTTTTACATCAGTAGGTTGCTGATCTCCTGGTCTCGATTGTTTAGTGTAAGGTGATCGTAAAAGTTTGATCTGTCTAAGGTTGGTCTTTTTCTCGTCTTTATGTTCTGACAAAATGAAACATGTTTAATGTTATCGCAAGTTTTAGTCTTGGCTCATGCAGACGCTGAAGTTAAAAGATGTGAACATTGTCAACAACCAATAGCTGCGCTCTCTCCAGCACCAAACAGGAAGCAGCAAACTGGGTAGACAGGAAACATGGACGGGATTCCAGGAGGTGTGAGAACGATGAACAAGTCTCGGTTCTCCTGTGTGGAAAAGGAGGAGAAACTGGTGGAGTTGTGGCGTCAACAAGAGTCTGTGTTTAATTCAGCGTGTATCTGAACTGTATGAACTGTGTCAGCACAGTTTTGCACTGCAGTTTGCTTTTAAATTTTTTCGCTGTTTTGATCTTTTATTAGTCGTTACATTTGCCAAAGCACCACCATGTGGTCGTGTTAAAGCACTCAATGTTTTTGTTTATAACTCGTAAGCTGTGGAATATTTCAGGAGTTGGAGGCCTAATGCTGCTTTTTGGATCAAAATGTATCAGTCAGTGTAAGACATTTCCACCTAAACAGATTTCCCCGCCATTTTTTAAGGTTTGGCCCAAACAGAGTAACACTGCACCAACAAGTGTCAACGGTTACCTAATTACTTGTACGCTGATTCAAAACACTTCAGAATCAGACATCACTCTGTGGTTTACAACAAGACAAGGCAGATTGAGAGAGATTTATTCTACACACTCAAAAACCCATTGTATTCCACCTCAGTCTGTTGCCTTCTTGCCACACATCTGTTAGAGTCAGTGGTTGATTTGTATAAAACAAAGAAAAGCATTAGAAACATGCTGAGAGCTTGTATTTGCAGACCAACAAGTCGAGACATGGCACTTATTGTTTAGTTGTGTGACTAACAGGATAGAGGTTTGATCTTTCTCAAATGTGCCGCCGAGGCTGGACAACAAAATTCTCAGACTGGTAGATTCTGGTTGATATTAACTGCTCTTGAAGTCACAGTTTTGGTTCTTAAAACACCAAAAAACTTGTGTTTGCTCTTTCTGTCAATAGCCAACATCTCTGTCCCGTACTTTCCGTTCCCTCTCTTCCATTTGTGTTTAATAAAGACAGTTTTTGAGAGAGTATTGCAAATTCTTGTCAAGCTGACAGACTCTGACCTCATATGTTATGAAGAGAGGGGGATAAATGGAGGAGACACAGGGCAGAGAGGGAACGGAGGCATGGGGCCGGAGGTGCACCCCTGACTTTAATAAAACATCTTAGGTTTCTCCTCAACTTCCACCTCAGGAGTCCTGGCAAGGGCAGGAGTGCAAGAGTTTACCAACACAGGCCAGGTTGGAGGGGGGGAGGGGAGGTGAGAAGAAAAAGGGGACCACTTTATGACAGATGGTCAGGGAACTATTAGCAACAGGCAAAACGCCAAAGATGCAGCCTAATGCACACGAAGACAATCCTCACTAAACTATCTACCATCTTTTAGTCTATGGAAGGGACAATACAGTTTCCAAGGGTTTGAAAATTCTGCCACTTTTTCTATCATTATTCCAGCAAATGATATTCCAAAGACTCTTGATTTTCATTAGTTTTTATCTTTTTCGGCCTGAGTGAAACTCCCTTTGACTGTTGCCAGGGTCACTCTCAAGTTTCAGTCAGTGTGGCTCTTGGAGCGTTTCACACCACAATAACCCATCCAGATCAAACAAGTTGGAAAAAAAGGTCCTTTGGGGCTCCAACTGGTCTGGAGTTGAAGGTCACAGTCTCCAGACGCAATCTCAACATATGACTGAATCATTTTTGCCGAAAAATAAAACAAATACCAGCCAAGTGCACAGTATTTGCACAATATTGTATTGCTTCATATGCAGGTAGAAACACATGGATGGTTTTTCTCTGGAGTAAGAAAATAGCCAATTCACATTACATGACAAGAAAAGGAAAAGAAACAAAATATCATCTTGCACAGCGAAGTCCATCACATCATTTATCACAGCACTACTCCCGTTGTAGCCAAAGGCACTAAATCACTGTTTCACAGACCCTACTTTTTTCTTCATCTGCATAGACAGAACTAAAAGGAAAATGAAGTTGGGAAAGAAGGAGGAGAGACAGGGAATGTCTGTACGTTTGATCCGCTTCTGTGTTTGGCCGTTTGGTTGATAAAACTTTGTGCTGTAATCGTGACTCTTTACCTTCAATCAAAGTCATGTGGTGGCCCCCTAATTTCCTGCATTCCTCTATGTGCCGCCCATGGTTTTGGTAACACAATGAGGCAAATATGTGATTGAGAGTGCATGTGCAACACACACAGCATATTTACCTTGGATATGTTTGTATGTAGAAGCCGTGTGGTGCTGCGAGTGCCGAGCTGCGTTACTGCAGACTGGGTTTCATGGGCTAAGGACCATGTCATAAACACAGGGAAGAGGCTGAATGGCTTTCTCACTTAGCCCCAGGAAGGGTCACCCTGGGTGGGCTGTGGGTCCTGATCCCCGGGGTGTCTGCTGATCAAGGACAGAAAACAGCAAATTCACTATGATGGAGCAGTCGGTGTTACTGTTTGTTTATATACATGTAGAAGCTAAGGTTTGTTGATTGGGCAAGGTGTACGGGTAATAAACAAAAGTCCTCTGGTATTTATTTTTGAGCGAATAGCTTTAGAATTTAGAATTAGATTAGGAAAAAATTCTTACAGAACTTCCATTTATTCCTCAGTAATGATGTCATTATGTCTCAGTTTGTTTCTTCTGTAAAGCCACACTTTAATTGAGACACGCTTAATAAGCCAACAGTGATTAACACCAACCATTTTTCATCTCTCTTATGTCTTTCAGGGTTTAAGGCCTGACGTCACCATGCTGCCTTACTTCCTGCTCCTCTTCCTTTCATCTGGTCTGGTGTTATCCTCTGACTGCCCGGCTGACTGTTCTTGCATGGGCCAGGACTCAATATTCTGCATTCATCGACGCTCCAGCACTGTGCCTCGTGTCCCAACCACCACACAAAATTTATACATCTTCCAGAATGGCATCGACACTTTGTCCCAAGACGACTTCAAAGGCCTGGGGGAGTTGGAGTTGCTAGACCTGAGCCAGAACGAGCTGGCAGAGATGCCAGATGGTGTGTTTGAGATGCTGGCAAAGCTGAAAAACTTAGACCTCTCCTCTAACCAAATTACACACATTTCCAAAGGCAGTTTTTCTGGGTTGGTCCAACTAGAGAGGCTGTATCTCCACGCAAACCGCATTCAGAGCATCCATTTGGAAGCTTTTGATGGTTTAGAGATGCTACTGGAACTCAAGCTCCAAGGGAACCAGCTCACCTCTCTGCCATCCCTTCATTTCCCCAGGCTTCTGCTTCTAGACCTGAGCTACAACAACATCCCAACCCTGGGACCCTCAGACCTCCAGACTCCCCACCTGGAGGCCCTTAAAGTGGCCTCTCTGGGGCTTACATCTGTGGATGAGGATCTCATAGCCTCACTGGGGAACCTTCATGAGCTCGACATCTCCACAAACCAGTTAACTGAGGTTCCCCAGGCCCTAAAGCAAGACTCCCTCAAGGGGCTGATCAAGCTCAGCCTGGCTGCCAACCCATTGGGTGAGCTCAAGGTGGAGGACTTCCAGAAACTGAGTGGACTTCAAGAATTGGATCTAAGTGGACTTAATCTCCAGGGATTTTCCCAGAGTTTCTTCCAGACCTTCCCTAGGTTGGGTCAACTGACAGCAGCTGAGAACCCATTTAACTGCTTGTGTCCATTAGCCTGGTTCCCTGTCTGGCTAAAAGAGAAAGAAGTGAATCTTGGGAGGCCTGAGGAAACCAGGTGTCACTTCCCTCTAGTCAATGCTGGAAAAATGCTTTCAGCGCTGGAACACAAAGATTTCGGTTGTCCACCTACCACCACAGTGCTGATTGGCTCCCCCATTGGAAGTACTCCTGTTCCCCAGATGCCCACCACATCTCCAGACACCATCCATACCAATGCTATTCCCCCTCCTCCTCCACCCAGTGAGGCAACCGTCTCCTCAAAAACAGACAGCCCCCTTTCACCAGAACCTCCAGTCTCCCCGAGCTCCACCAGTGGAGAGATAGGGGAGCACATCTGCCCACCAAATATCTGCCTTAATGGAGGCACCTGTAATTTTGACCCATTGGGGCAACTCAGCTGTCTTTGTCCCTCGGGGACCTCTGGCCTCTACTGTGAAAATGTGGATGAGGTTCCTGAGCCACCGAAACCATCAGCAACAGAAGTTTTGCTAGCTGCCCCTGCAATGCCAGCTGAACTCGATGCTATCAGCTCACGGCAGGTCACCTCCACATCTATCCTTCTTGACTTGCACCGTTTCATTGAGACACGGCCACACATCCGTGGCATCAGGTTGACCTATCGTAACCTCTCAGGACCCGACCGCCGCCCCATTATCCTGAGTGTACCAGCTTCTTACCCTGAGTACACTTTGCGTGGTTTGAGACCCAACTGTACCTACTCAGTCTGTGCCAGTCCTCTGGGTGAAAGAATCAACTCTAGGGCAAACAGCTCAGCTGAAACAGGGTCGTGTACAGAGGCTCGCACAGAAGGGGTCTCACAGACATCTTCAGGGTCTAGGGTGAAGACACAGAGCCCGCTGACATACACTCTCATTCCTGCCCTGGCTGCACTGGCACTGGTGCTGGGGTTGGCCGTGGTGGCTGGGACAATCATTTGTGTCCGAAAGAGAAGGCAGGCCCAGGCAGAAATGGAGCTAGAGCTGGGCCCAGCAGATCCTGATCCCATGGAATTGGAGGGCATAAAGGCCTGCCTGGAGAATGGGGGAAATGGCACACTACCCCACAAACAGCCTGAGATTGATCGCTGTCACACTCCTCAGCCGCCTCCATCTTTGCAGCAAAATGGAGGTTTGGACTATGAAGTTCCCTTGATGCAAGGACACTGCCCATCAAATAACAATCTAGCATCCTTAAAGCCATCATATTTCTAAAATGCAATAAAATACACTTGGAAAGATTTTGAAGAGAGAGGGCTTGCCCATCAGGAGATCCTGCTATGGCTCACTTAGTGGTTAAAAATCAAATCTTCATTCCAATATCAGATATCCACAATTTGAAAAGTGGCACTTACTGTCCAAATGATAACACTGCAGACTGGATCATCTATTTTAGAAATACTGAAAGATTAATTTAAGATTACAGCATATTGGAAATGTGCTAAACCACTGTGGGACAATGATCAGGACGTGGTTTACAGTCATCTAGCAGAGTTTAATGGTGGTGAAACCTAACTAAGTGATTAAACTAAGTGCAATCGACAAGAAGGGTCTTAGTAGCAGACTGAAAACGGAAGTGCCTTTTTGCATTGACACAGCTGTAACCAGTGGCTCATTTTAAAAAGAAATCTTTGTTTATATAAAAGAAACTATACAAATGAGCTGTAATCCTGTTGCTGGATTTGAGAGATACAGAATGGGGATAAGTGCCCCAGTGTTTGGGCTACAGAACTGGAGGAAGTGACAGTGGTTTAAATGAAAACAGTGATGCAGATGTGTGATTCCTGGACCTCATGTCCTGGTACTAAATGGGTTTTTGACCAACTCCAACTGCTCCATGGGGATTATTAAAAAAAACTTGCACTGAAAAGAAATATTTCTTTTCCTTTCCAGTGTCCCAGTCACAAACTGCCAAAAGACTGATGGTAGCATTAAGAAATGCAATGACACAAAAACTTTGAAAAAATACTTTGCAAAGCTAGTGATAGACTGACCTGTCTCAACATCATATTTCGACGTTGACATTATCTAATCTGAAAGAAAACTTCAAGTGTCCTCACATGTGGAGTTGGATTCTTCAGTGTCAACAGATCTACCATAATTCTCTCCACACATCCCGAAGCTTTTGGCTCCGTGAGAGATGAATTTGCTGTGAAAGATAAATGGACAGAATGAAGAGCCATTGAGAATGGACTTTGCCGGCATTGTTCTGCACCGTGATGGGAAAGCTGTTTTGTCCTGTTTATATCATGATATTTTGTTTTTGTTGTGCTTTTTTTTTTTGTATTTTTGTTGTGTTTTATGCTGTTGATGTTCATACAGTATTGCTATTTTTTGCAAGTTGAAACTTTTTTTTATTGTTCTCCCTTGAAAAAGCCTCCTTAATTCATCATAGATTTTATTATTTTCTTTTTGCATATAAGGTTACATGTTGCTAAAACTTTCCAGAGCTACTTGCAGCGAGTGATGAGTAAACACTAGCTTAGATTCTTGAGCTAAAAGCACTAAAACAACCAACTATAATCACATAACTACTAAAAAGTTTTCATGTAAAGACTAAATTTAAACAGTTTTCTTTACATCATGCACAGAATGTTTTTGTATGAGGTTCGCCAAAATATGTCTGAGGAGTTCACCAAGTGAATGTAACTATCAAGTGTCAGACACTTTATATTCTCTGCGAGGTCTGCCAACGCTACATAAGGACAAGCCACAGACTGTTTTTGACAGCCAGAGCTCCCAAAATTGTGTTCAAAGGCCTTTTTGCCACAGAACCCACTCCTATAAAGCAGCACACGCGCGCCGAGAAAAGAAAGGAAGTTCAAAGAGCTCCGAGGAAACTTGCTGTGAGTGTCAGTGAGTTTTAGTCACTAGTTTCCTCTTGGCTGAACCATTTCTGAGATATGGTCTAGACAGGGTCCCCCTGTAGCTGTTTATTCTCACACACCCTCTCTCTGGCTCCCTGTGCCTCCACTTCAACCATCCACTGTGTTTTGGTACAAAAAGATTATTGGCATGTGTGTTCAGAGACTGTTTTGCTTGTTTACGGCCAACCAGACTGTGAAATGCACCGGCTAAGTGCACCGTTCTGATGTATTTGTTCTTTTTTTCCTGTCTGAGGTTGGGAATGTCACAAGCTTTTAGTGTTACTTTTCTTTTTTATATATATCTTTTCCTTTCATGAGAAAGAATCTTAACTTGCAAAGTATAATAGGTTTACAGAGACGTGCCTTAGCAACATTCGTGCAGAGCCTTACTGACATCTTGTAGTGTCATATTACATGCTGATGTGTATTTCAAGAACAAAAGGGCCTTTATGTTGTCTCACAAGATATTGCATTATATTACATTACAAACTACAAATGAAGAAACATGAAATGTAATGTAATCTGTTTTTAAAAAGACCTTCCTTGGTTCTTGGTGATCTACAGTAACAGCAGAAAGCTTGGATGACTGGGTTTTATCAGTTTTTTCAGGTGTGTGTGTGTGTGCGTGTGTGCGTGTGTGTTTTACTTCCACTTCTACAGTACGTTGTCTGCTTTATAATTGAGTCCATGCACTACACTCCAGCACTGTCCAAAATCAACTTACCATTCTCTGGCTTCTCTACTTTCTTCGTTCTGTCAATATTCCAGCATAAACACAGACACAGATGCTCATATATCAGCTCTCCAACAATATATCAACTGGAAGACTCTTTGTATCGCTTTGGACAGTGAGAGGAGCAGGAAATGTTTGAAATATTTTCAACATGCTTGTTACAGAACCTTCCCTGTTCATTTAGGGAAGCTTGTCTTTTTTTCCTTGTTTAATGTTTGTCAATTATGTCAATTACATTTTTGTTTTTGCCAGAATGCTGAGAAAAAGAACAGTATTAAAAAGATTTAATGTTAAATCTGACTGTGATTTTGGCGAAATTTGTTGGCTTAATGATTCAAGTCATTTTTATATGGTTTTATAATGCAGTATATGTACATGTTCATGTGTTTTCCTCCTTGTGGATTTGAGGAATTCAGGCCCATTTGAGGCTGTAAGTCAGTTCTGAATGTTGTCATAGAGCAAAGTTAAACATAAAAACAGAGCAAAGTTTTCCAGTAACAACAGAATCTTGTTACGCACAGCCTGTATCTTTCAATACCTCATTACACTCACTCTCACACACAAACACACACACACACACACACACACACACACACACACACACACACTAACGTCAACCACAAAATGATTACTTGTGACGTTATGAAGGTTTGTGGATGGAGGTCATTTTCTGTATTTTCCGCTAATAGCCAAGAACGGATGCCAGTGGAAAATATTACCAAATAACACACAGTTCCCAAATAACAGATATTACATAGCTCTGCTGCTTTTAGCTACTGGCTGCTTGCTTGTTGATTTAGCATTTTAATATCTTACCCCACAGTAAATTGCAATGAAAACAGTACAACAGGACACATCCAAACTTACAGTGACGAATACAACGTGCAAGTTTTAAGGGCAGAACACTGTTTTATGACATTTGGTTAATTTTTACGACCAAGTAAATGTTTAGATCATTAATTTACATATAAACAAAAGGACAGCTAACACAGGCTCTGCCCTCTACTGGACCTTAGAAGTAATACTCTCCACAATCACAAGAACATATTTGCCCATGGAAATTTGCATAAAAATAGCCAGCCAATCAAGACATGACTACTTGAATACATGCAGAGTCCACAGTATAAACAAGAGCCATATGACGGCATCTGCTATTCTCTTTCTCTCTTCAGCGACAGCAATTTCCCACTGTCATCTGACCCTTGTGAGGTTAGGCTATGGCTTCAACCAGTTTGGCTGCATATTACCTGGGTTGGCTGCCCCCCCTAGAAGTAGGTGGTGGGCGGAGCCTGTCTGAGATAGAACAAAGGTTCCAATATTGTAACCCTAGTTCAATTTGCACAGGCTATAGGGGGTCTGTCGCTGAAGAGGGTGTAGGATAGTGGATGCCTATGTTGGAGTTAGCAATGTTATGTCCCGACAGGGTGTTTATTTATCGGGTTCCACCCCCTGCACTCATAGAGTCCAGTAGAGGGCGGAGCCTGTGTGAGATAGAACAAAGGTTACAATATTGTAACCCTAGTTCTATTGGCATAGGCTGAGAGCTCGGCCTAGAAGCCCTGTCGCACCTACATCGCTAGCTGAAGAGGGTGTAGGATAGTGGATGCCTATGAAGTATACTGTGGGCTACGCACACATTCGAGTAGGCACGTCCTGATTGGCCGGCTATGTTTATACAAATTTCAGTGGGCGAATGCATGCTTGTAATTGGAGGAGAGTATTACCATAAAGTCATGTAAAGGCTCTGCCTGTGCTAATAGAACTAGGGTTACAATATTGAAACCTTTGTTCTTGTTCAGCACTGTGTCACTGATCAGTATCCACGGTAAACAAATAAAAACAATAGTGACTTTACTGTTAAGGTATGTTTGCTATGACATGAAAGTAATGGAGCTGCAGTCCACATTGAGTTTTCCACAGAGCTTTTCAAAGTTTAATAAAGGCTGACGTGTTTTGGATGAATAATTTATTAAATGGGCCTTTTGGTTTGTCAAAGTAGGAAAAGCACAGGTGAAACTAATTACATTAATTATGGCCACATGCTACTTAAGCGCCCCAGTAAGCCACAACAGTGAGCCAGCATGTAAAAATGCCAGGGCCCTAGAATGACACACCTGAACGGCACGCAGCCATTATGTTAGTAATTACACCTGGGCTAAAGTTTCGGCTGAACCAATCTTAGTGGGAGGAACCTTTCCTATTCAGTATCATCAATTCCTTTATTCAAATTTGCATATAGGTTGAGAATGTGTTATGATCAAAGTCAAAGTCAAACCACTTGATTTTTAAGTGTGGATTGATTGAGACAATTGTCTCACAATGCAAAGCACAATGGAAATGAAGGGACAATGGTACCAGGAAAAGTTAGACTCAGTAACTGTCTGAATGCATGTGTTTCAAATTTACATTTTGTGTACCGACTGCCAAAATATTGTCTGTCAACATTAATACAGTGTTTGTAGACTATATGGTATTTGGACACAGTTAAAAAGAGCAGAGCTTATTCTATGAAGCCTTCTCAGATATAACTTAAACTTTAAATACTAAGTTGCTAAGCTGTCTTCAATCCGACAGACCACAGTCACAGTTTGCTGGTTCAATGTGACCAAGAAAAGCAGCTGAAAGTCAATACAGACAAACAAATACTATATATATATTTATGGAACAGATTATACCCTTTCAGTTTCTAATGAAAAGGAGATTAAAATTGAGGGGATTCTTTGAAAGAGCTGCAGGACTGACAGCAGCCACTGTGGCTCAGCAGGCTGGTTTTTTAGATTATCATCGTGAATTCCACAGAAAATTACTAGGGGGAAAACATTTTTGTTTGGTTGTTTTGTGTGTTTGCTAAAACAAGAACCACTTTGGAGGGTGTGGCCTCTGTGGCAGTCAGGAGAGAGAGATTTCTGTTTTTAGGATTCAGCAGAACAGTTAGTAGTGTACACCAAAGTCAAATTAAACCTAATAAAATATAATAGTGCAGAGTGATCTAAAAGTGAATTTGAGCCACTTGAAGAATGTTTGCAGCTGCCTAGAAGATTCTTGGTTGACCCCTTTGGTTTAGCTTCTGGATGAAAGAACTGAGTAAGAATATCTTTCCCATGGTTCATCCTTTACCACCAAATAAACCTTAAAGAATTCACTAAATCATCACCTGCCTCTCAGGGTTGATCAGAGATAGTGGTATTTGGTAATAACTTAAAAGGATAGTTCACATTTTTTTTAAGTGGGTAATATGGAGCGTTACCTCCAGTCACTGTATTACATCACATCACCCCTGTCCTTCAGAGCCTCCACTAGCACCCTGTTCCGCAACGCATTCAATTCAAAGTCCTTCCCCTCATTTACAAAGCCCTCCATAACCACGTCAACTCCTACCTCACTGACCTGCTCCACCACCACACTCCCTCCCGCAGCCTCTGCTCCTCTGATGCCAACCTCCTGAGTCCACCACTCAGGACTAAGCTCTGGACCTGGGGCCTTCTCCATAGTGACCCCCTACCTCAGGAACTCTCTCCCCAAACACATTTGAGACGTCTCCCGATTCAAATCACTTGAAAAAACCATAGACTATATAAAAATATGGACGTAGTCACCGTGACCTCACCCATTGGTTTCTGAGGAGCTGGTTTGAAACTCAAAGTAGATGGCTCTGGCTATCGCCATCTTGGCCAATCAAAAATGGGCAAAGAGGCGGGCCAAATGAAGCCTGGTTGCTTAAACATGCCCACCTCGCTCGAAGCTGCTAAGTTAGCTAAGGCTAACAAGCTAGGCTAAGAAGCTACGCTACTTTGGCTAGCCCTGTGGTGTTGGCTGCTCCCGCTCATGCTCCTGCTTGGTGCCAGCTCCCTCACAAAACAAAATATCCAAAAGGCACAAACACAGGTCAGGTTCAATGACTTGCGAATTAGCTGAGATGGTGCCTAGCAGACAGCCAGCGGCTAGTTGATGGCGCCACCTGTCACTCAAAGTGACCAGGCCGTTAATTATGCGCAACTTTAAGCTTTTATAAAATTTAAACAGATGAGTTATAAACAGAGTTGAGACTTGAGTACTTTGATTACTTTTTGCAGTAACGAGTAACAACGCGTTAGTTTGCTGTTTGAGTAATCAAATACTTAAGTACATTTTCAAACAAGACATCAGTTACTTCCGTTACTTTTAGAACGCTTGTCCTTCAGCTCCGAAACAGCACCGGCTGTCGTTTGGTTCTAATAACGGAGATAACGTTAAACCTATCAGTCTGAAAGAAGCCACGGATTAAACCTATCAGTCTGAAAGAAGCCACGGAGCTTGTGGCTCGCTACGTGGTCTGAGAAATGCTGCTGTTGTCTACGGTGGAGTCTAAATAGGTGGAGTAGGACTGGCTGACAGACATATTTCAGACTCAGGACTTGCATTATGCCTGGTACACGCTACACGCTGGTACTCACCAATTATCCCCGGTAGTCTTTCACGGCGTGTGTGATGTCATCGGGTTATTCTTGTCCTATTTTTTATCACTTTCACTATTATTTGAGTCACTGTGTGTGTTCATGTGCCGGCCGACATGTTGTTGTAGTCACCTAAAAGCGTCAGCAGATGGCAGGAGCTACATTTGAAGCGCCACACGTAAACTGTCAAGCTACTGTATCTTCCACAGGAAGTTCTGACAAATGTTTCAGAATAAAAGCCTATTTAGAAAATGGAGGGATTCTCTCAGCCGAGGTTATAAGGGTCTTTTAATTTGAAACAAGTGTTGAGTTTGAAATGACGGTGCGATATGTTAACTTTACAAAGACAACGGAGCGGATAAAAAGTAAATATATAAACACACAGAGGGATTAATAAATAACGGACCGTCTATAATGTAGTTTGTTTCAAATGAAGCTGGGAGCCTCTGCAGTTGTGGTGAGTAAAAGCCCCGCCGCTATTTGTTAATGTTATTACTTTATGTCCGACCGTGAGGATGTACCATTGTTTGCTAGCTTGATGCTAATGACAGTAACGTTAACTCAGCGGGTTGACAAAGTGCCTCTGCTGTTTCACACCATCATTTCCCCCTTTTACTCTGTGTGGTAACATCCCTAGAGGAAATATTAAAAACGCTGGGGTGTTGTTGTCATACAGTTGTCTACGGCAGCAGATCGTTCTGTGTTTCTACTGGTCAAAGTGACGGCTGTGATGGGAGAATTGGATCTCAGTGAAGGGCAAGTGGTCCATAACTTTAATTTTGGAGACAAAAAAATGTAGGCTTAGCGCCCTGTGGTCCATTGCCCAATAGGAAATGTAGAATACTCAAAAGTACTTTAAAAGTGCTTGAGTTACTTTTCTCAGGGAGTAACGTTGGAAGTACTTTTAAAGTAATTGAGTTACTTTACTCAGGGAGTAACGCAGTAAAGTAACTGGTTACTTTTTTAGAACGTAACGCAGTAACGTACTTTGATTACTTTCAAAGTAACCCTTACCCAGCACTGGTTATAAAAAAATTCACCCCCGTACAGTTGTCATGAAAGGGGAAATTAGCTATAGAGACCAAAACCGTTTTTTGTACCAGGCTGTAAACATGTTTATTTCTGCTGTAAAGTTGAGCATTTTAACATGGGGGCCTATGGGGATTGACTCGCTTTTGGAGCCTGCCTCAAGTGGCCATTCAATGAACTGCAGTTTTTGGCACTTCCGCATTGGCTTCACTCGTCATCCCTGGGGGTTGCTGCTTGATCAAAACTCATGTTTTCAAAACGTCTTTTTTAATGTGTGAATGATGTTGTGTGTATTTTATTGTATTGTCTTTTGTGATTGTTTTTACTAAATGTAAAGTGTTTTTGAGTACTATGAAAAGCGCTCTATCAATAAAATGCATTCAATTTTTTATTATTATTACATACAGTAGGTGTCTGTCAGCATGCCCCCGGTTTTGAGAAGCAGCAGGAGTACTGGCACGGAAGCTAAGCAATGCACTGCTGTGGATGTACAGCCCATTCCAACAGGAAAGTCGTTAATGGCTTCAGTTCCCCATGTATGCTCGCATCAAAGCTCCCAAACTTCATTGACAAAAACAGCAATTTTGACTCAGTGAACACAGGAGGTACTGGTATACCATTGCTTCTATCAGTTAGTTAGTTTGTGTTATTACACGGCTCTATTAAATGCTGTATTCTGATTGGTCAGTAGCGGCATTCTGCGGTCTGATATTACTGTGTAATGACCGCTGCTAGTAGCAACGGTCATTACACACAGTTGCTATGTAGCCCAGCGTTGCTAGGGATGCTGCCCTGCAACACTGCAGCTGTCAAACAACTTCCGAGGGAAAAAACAAACAGAAGTGGCTGATTTTAACGGATGCCGCTGAAGAAAAAGAATACCTACGGACTTTCTCTGCCAAAAACAAAAGAACCCGGAATTGAATACACACTCGGCAGTCATGCTTAATGACATTTTACGCGAGTTTTATGCCTCGGTTCAGTCCACTAAGCCTGGGTGAGTACAAAACTTTCACCAAAAGTTGTGGAATCCGGTCGGTTTTAATGCACTTCGCAGAGGCAGACAACATTATTTATTTAACTGATAATTAGCCGTGTAATAAGCGGGATAATGTATAATGAGCCGGTGAATACTGGGAAAATAACTCCCTTCAGGGGAATGTTCTATTCCCCTGTCGGGAGTTATTTTCCCAGTATTCACCGGCTCATTATACATTATCCCTTACTTATCTAACCCTAAACCCTTTTAAATGCCAAGGTCACACATTAACACGAACAAAGTAACTCATCAAGGCAGCAGTAGACCATCTGCTCCTGTATTCTGCATGTTAAATCACTGATTTTCTCAGTCAAGTCCAGCTCTGGAGAGAACAATATAACGGCTATAGTTTCCTGTTGGAAATCGTGGTCTAATGGCAAGGTAAAGAAATGCAAATACTTGTAGTATAGCATACACTTAAACTGTTATAGTTTTTCAGGTGGGTAAGACACTTTTTGTTGCTCACCCCATCCACAGCATGACATTGCTTAGCTGCCATGTCAGCACTCCTGCAGCTTCTCCGAACTCTGGACATGCCAACTGACATCTACTGTGTAGCTATAATACACTGACTATGGATAAATATCTTCAAAAGAGCCGAGCTATCCCTTTAATTGTGTTTTAAATGTGACGGGTTGTAGAGTAAATAAATAGCAAAAGAAAGATTTTGAATAAAATAGCCTCCCTCTTCTGAAACTTTTAATACTACAGGGACTGTCTGTAAAATGTCTAATTGTAACTTCAGAGGGGGAATGCTTGAAACAACATGTTTTACTAATGACAAATCAGTGTCTGGGACAATATGTTACCCCAGAAACATAACAGACAGTGCAACGCTTGGATGCCATTCGATGCCATGCTGTCTCAACTTGTCACGGACATGGATACAAGCAATTTGTTGTGTTGAGCTGGAAAAGGACATTTTCTCTGTTTAAATTACAGAAACAGACCCAACAGATGAGATCAGCTGGTAGCTAGGCAGCAGCTACTGTTGCAAGTTTATGCTTGAGCTATTTTGCAGCACTGGACTGCAGACACGGAAATGGGGAAAAAAAAAAAGATGTCTAGCTTGCAAGATAAGATCTTTCCTTTTTTTTCCAGCAGAAGGATTCAAAAATATGAGAGCCAATGTGAGCAGTTAGACTTTGATCGATGAGGATCACTAAGCCCCTGTTTTTATAAGGAAAATAACATTTCCATCGTTGGCATCGGGCAAAGAAACTAGATTTTAATAATGATGGAAAACTTAAACTACAAGTTTGATTGTGTTAAGGCAGGTAACTCAGGGGTCACTCCTATGTTTCCCAGGTTCTATGTTCCCCACATTTATATAGCAGATAATGTGAACCTGAAAAGCTCAGTATTCACTTAATATGACGTGGGTTAGGTTAGGGGACTGAATCATTAATATGAGCAATGAGATTGTTGTGGCACAGGTCTTTGGCTAAATATAGTTGCTCTTTCTGTTAAAACAACCATTCCTAAATATCTGAAGTCTAAAATATTAATTGAAAAAATAACAACTAACCAATTAAGGGAAGAAGGCCAAGTTAGGGTTGGAAAAGAAGTCTAGGGCCAGGTTTATTTTCCATTCCTAAACAGTTTAAGGTTAGGAAAGAGGTTAAAGGTATGATTAAGGTGAGGTATTATTACTGACAATTGCAATTACTAACTATTCTCATCGCCACACAAGTTAAGTTTAAGAAAGAGGTCAAGAAAGAGGCTCCAAAACCTTTAAACATACTCATAATCGTCTATTTTAATCGTACATTTGAAGCTATTTTTGACCCTTCATCTGATAAGTCTTGTGTATCAATATGCAGAGTAAACCAAAGGTATTTTAGGGACCGAGAGTTACAGGAAAGTGGCATGAACACAACTGGTGGGTAAAAGAATGTGTGTTGAAATACTGAACTGGGGAACTTAGGACCCTGGGAACATAGATAGGCTCACGGTAACTAGCTACAGGGCTCCTACGGTCATGGAAAACCTGGAAAAGTCATGGAATTAGTCAAAGTTTTGGTAAAGTCATGGAATTTTGTTGTGCGTAATGCAGTTGTTACAGTAATCTTCCGTGGATAACCTGCCACATAATCAAACTTAACGGCAAATTAATTTTCTGCACCTGTCCACTTAACGTAGCTCTAATATGCATCAATGTATGACAGTGTTTAGTTTGCCGTTGTTTATGTTTCGTCATTTTCTGCCTGGGCTCGTCTTTCCTTTCCTGTATGCAGGCTAGGTGGATTTATCTGTGAATAGAGTTTGAATCCAAAACATGGGGCAAATGGGGCAACAAAAAAATGTAATATATGTGCTTAAAAAGTCACGGAAAAGCCCTAGATGGCTATTAGAGGGAATATCCATTGCTCAGGCATTTTATAAAGTGTTATAGGAAGAAATTTAAGGTTTCAAACCTATTGCAGGGATGGCAATCTTCTTAATGGCTTATCAGACGATTGAAGGTAGGTGTAAAGTAAGAAAAAGATGACTGAAATACAGTGAGATTAAATTGATTTCCTCCCATTTGATAAGCAGCTGGCTAATATCTACCTCTGGATCACGGCATTTTTTTCCTATCCCAGCACTAAATTTTACAGAAGCATCAAGATGTTTAATGCAGTGTAGGTTTAAAACTACAAATCTGACAATTGTTACTCTAAACTCTTTTCACTATGTAGTTTTCGGAAATGCAACATAGCAGTGCACAATTCTTCAATTACAAAATCCCTAAAAGACCCAGCAACACTCACAATCTGAGATAACCATTTACAAGCGTGCCTTAATGTCCTCAAGGGTTGCTTTGACTTTCTTAAAGCTACAGGTTTGATTGGACTGAACCAACACACCTCGTCAATATAGACAGTTGATGCATGCATGCACAATGTAGGACCACAAAGAGTCTCTAAATTAAAACAAACCCCAACTTCACAGCCCATCACCCTCATTAGCCCCAAAATGTGCTTCTCGTTTAAAGACCTTCCTCCATGGACTGCCACAGGGTGCTGAGAGAAAAGAAAGAGACAGAGAGAGAAAAAAGAAAGCAGGGGAGTTTGAGGGGGGAGGCTTGATTTATTTGAACAATCTGGTTGTAATGAAAGCAGCCAGGGCTTGCTGGGGGTGGATAGATGGAGTGTGCAGAGAAAAGAGTGGGGAGGAAAGAGTGAATGGGGTGAAATCCAACTGCAGACAGATTGTTGGACTTGATAATGGTTTAAACGGACCCTACAAGCCTCTTAACCCTCTGGCGCTGTGTGTGCGTGCATACATACTTCTGTGTATACACTGTACCTAACTTACCATATTACAACCAAGAATTCCATATGCAACCCATTTGTGCTGCAATATATCTCCCTATCAGTGCTGACATACCTGTGTAATATATATGGGCCAATGAGAGATAGAGAGGGAATGTTTACTACAGCTGCTAGCACACTAAAAGCATGGTTTATGTCTTTTGGACGTTGATTCATTTTGAAGAGCAAATTCTGGCTCAAAGAGTTTGGATGTCTCGGTTAAAAGGGAATCGCATACTTCATAGTGTTTAAAATCATTTACGAATGCACTAAACCATTTGGCACTGATTCATAACACAGATCTATAGTCCTTTTCCGGAATGCATTTCTAATCTTTAAAGTGGATTCTGAACTGAAGTTTTATGTCCTGGCGTTTTATCTTTGTCCCAGTCCCTGTGAATCCTCTAAAAAAATTCTCCATATTAACCAAGTTACGCAATTTGTCGATGCCATTTAGAACGACACTTAGAAGTGCTTTCTGATCTGATGCCCCTGTCAGCAAGAAATCATTTGTCTGTGCCTTCCAAAACAAATTGATTAGGTCACTTTGCTTAGGGTTGGAGACCTTCGTTGGCATGGCTACAATAAATAAAAACACTTAGTTAAGGTTAGAGCACAATCCTAGACATGGTTTAAAAAGACAACATTGACGATTGGTTGGAAACAGGAAATCAACAGCTGCTTCCTGTGATATTTTGTTCATGGTAAATTGTCTGCACTTATATAGCGCTTTTGGGAGCAGCATTCTTGTGTTTCAAATACATGGGCCAGGCATGGCCCTCGAACAGGCCTGGGGGGCTCTATCACTGTATAGTTCCTAGAGTACAAGGAGTTCAGCCCTCCCTGTGATTAGTGGACAACACCTCCCACCTATTGAGTCAAACTTGAGCAGTTGAGACTTGACTTAGACTACTCTGGAATTTGACTTACTCCAGACTCGACTGCCTAAAGACTTTCACATCAGCCTGGATCCAAGTACACTTCACCTTTTAGTCCAGTTCATTTGATTGGTGTGAACCAGTCATGGTTCACTGATTCGTACCTGGGTCAACTGATAAAGGTAGTCTCAAGTACAGTTCTTATGCACTGGCAGACAAGAGGATTGTTCTTAACATTGTCTCTAAAATATAAGCTCTTGCAGGCATATTGCAAAGCTAGATTCCATGGATTTGGGATCTTGAAGTGGGCAAGCTCTTCCACACTGTAGCAACAACATGATCAAATGTCAAGTAATGACACAAGTGTACCCGGGTACAGGACAACATTACTGATGTGAAAGCTGAGCAGCGAAGAAGTGGAGAGGCGGGGCAATTGCACTTGGGGCATGGTATGAATAAATCAAATTGAATATGAAAATGCCCTTAATTGAGGCCTGAAAGTAAAAGCACTTAAATCAAACCTGAGACTTAAGTCTTAAAGGATACAGCTGGTGATATTCCATATTTCCCTTCATGTCAACAAATCCCATGAAAACAGCAAACCCAACAAGTATTTTAAAGCGTGAAATATCTTATTCCTCTGTACCACAGAGCTTGTTGTCCAAAAAAGTATTAAAAACACATCACTTAAGGCCCAGACACACCAAGGCAACAGTTGGCTGTGGGTCAATGTTGGGCTGTTAGTGAGCATCCATGACTGTTGTTACTGCAGTGTGTCTCACACTGTTGCCCCTCTTTGCCGCTAATCGAGTTTATTTTGGCCAATTTAGCATGTTGAATTGGCATCGGCCATTGCAGAGCCCGTTGGTGAATGAAATCACTTTACTGGCAGTTCAGCTCAGCACATGAGAAGAGAAACGGAACTGAGGAAAGTAAACAAAGAGCTAAAGTTAAGAGGGAGTGAGACCAAAACAAACTTGTTATATAAGGTATGACTGTTTTTCCGTTGAGCCATTAAGCTGTTAAGCAGAAACAGTTTGTTGTGGTTTGTGTTATTGTTCACTAGAACACGGTAAATATACTTTGTTCTTTCAGCATTGGATTGTGATGTTAATGTGCTAACTGGCTAACTCGCAACAAGACACTCCTTTGGTTTCTGTTTATGAATGACGATTACAGACATAGACGACGTGAGGCGATGCAGCAGGAAGCTGTCATCGCCGCTAGTTCCCTGAAGTTGGTTTGGTGTTTCTGGAACTAAAGCCTCACATGTTCCTTCATTAACACAGTCAGTTTGCGTTGATCCCATGTACACTGTCCTGCTTCAGTAGCACAACAAGCATATTAATTAATCGCTTAAAATAGTCCCCGACAAATGCACTAGGTCCTGTACACTAAGAACCATAGGCTTAGGGCTGAATGAGAGCTATAGGGAAGTCAGTGAAAAGCAAACTAATGGATTATGGTATTTTTGTGTAATTTTTTGACATTGAGGGAAAAAATACTGAAAATTTATGGTATACAATTCAGAGTTTGAAGACTTGCATCTGGATTCCCGATTTGCTTATTTAGACTTGATCTGATAGATGTGATAATTGTTTTGATCTTGTCTTAAATGACCTAAAACAAGTCAGGTTGACATTGAATTAAAACAGCCAATAAGAGAATTGCCTTGCTCATTTCCTTTCAGTATCTAAATGTACAGTTTATTGGAACTTATCTTTGAGATTGAAGAGGACCAGACTGAACACTGATGGTCACAAAAGTGTTTATGTCACTGCTTTTAGACAAAATTAATGACTTAAAGAGCTGAACTGAATCAAGACCAAGTGCAGGCTCACTTTGTAGTTCTTTCCAAAATGGCTTCCCACACTGTGGGTTCAGAGCTCATGTTCCTTATTCTCATGAGAAAAACACAGTGGATAAAGCTGTGGATGGCTTTTTTCCTCTGTGAAATGCAATACAATGTTTAATTAAATTAGCTTTAATTGCCATTCATTTGCCCATGGACCAAAGGTCTCCTCTTACCCAGGGCCCTTAATGACTTCCATGTTCTCTGGGGCAGAATTTTAAGTTAAATGAACAGTCTTCAACACAGCGCAACACAAGACCACCCGAGATCTTGCAGATCGTTGAAGCTGTTTGCTAAAAACATTTTCCAAAAATATGTGTAGAGGAGCTCTTGTCATCTAGTGATCTACTGTTGCTAATGGAAGAAATTAAATGTGAGGATGAAGAAAGCAAGAATGAGACAGATTACAAAGGAATTCGAATGTTTCTGTGGTTAAACAGTCATCTTCTTGTCAAATGAAACAGCCTTGCTCTTTTCTAAAAAGGTCGCGGTATGAAAAAAAGAAGAAGCAACAAACGAGAACAAAACAAGATCCGTAAATTGTCCTGGAAACTTGAGATGAAAGCAGGAACAAGGAGAACAGAGTAATAAGTGCAGTCAGCGGATGTAACATGCAGGTGAACGAGGAGAGGAGTCATGTTGTTGCAGTGAACTCGGGGGCCTTGGAGCAGCAGCTGAGGGTTTACTGGGCTCCAGAATTTTTGCGGCACAACAATAGGCCCTCAGGGCCAGGGAGGTTCATGTTGTGATAGGAGATGACATGAATGCACAGAGCAGGGATTACCAGGGACTTGCACCTTTTTTAGGCCTTCACTGCAAAGCATAACAGACAAGACTAATACTACACCACGGTGGGGCATGCGTGCCTGTAAACCATATGCTGCAAACATGCATATAATGTGCATGAAGCATAAATCATGCATCAGCATGGGAAGACCCATTCATGCGTGCAGACATGTCTGAAACACAGATGCAGGGAGTAATTACAGCACTGATAATGCTTGTAAAAGAATAGTGTGTTAAATCTATGATTTATTCCCCATGAACATATCAGTGTTGCCACATGAAAACCATGTAACTCACTCACGGTAATTTTAATGTATCATGTATTACATTTACTGCATAAAATTAATCAAAATCAATCTAATATTTGGTAAAATTAAACACTTTAAAACACTTCAAATAAGTTCTAAAATGCTTACTACTCAAGATGAAAATGCTATCACTTATCTTGGGCCCAACAAAGCTGACATTTTTTCATTTCAAAGTTTGTACCTCACATAACACATGCACAACTAAACACCTTTTCCCCCCTCACCATTTTCTCTTGATACAAAAGTGTCGCCACACAAACACATTGAAATAAACAATATCGCCAAATCTTGGCTTAGAATCACTGACAACATCTGTCACTTGCTGCAATATATTTGCATGGCAACTGCAGCATGTTTGAGAGTAGGGAAAACTAGTGATTGTGGCAAATAAACTATGGGTACGGAAATGTTAGGGTTATGCAACAAAAAACAGTGCTGTAGTGGTACTGCCCATTGTTCTGACGGCCCATAATTCTAAAGCCCCAATAATCCCAAAAATGTCCCATTAGACCAAAAACCTGTCTGTACAACAGGCTGTTATCCCAAAAACAAATGCCCATTGTTTCAATTCTCCCAAACAGTACTCTCTCAAACACAGGCACATGTCTAAAATAATTATGCAGAATGATGTGATTGGACCTTCCGACTAAAGCAATGGCATGATTGATTGGCTTTGATTGGCTAGTGCTCATTGTCTTCATTGGTTGGATTGGTTAGGATTAGGCATGAGGAGTAAGTTGGTTAAGGTTTGGATAAGAACATCAGAGTAAGCCAAGCAGAGGCAGAGTAGGGCAGGTCATGCCTTCGCCAAAATAGTAAGTACAAATGACATCATTCTGTATAATAGGTAGCCAGGTACTTCTGTTTAGGAGAGTGTGAAGCAAATATTTGGAGAATTGGCTCCTTGGAGCAGGGGCGTTTTTGGTATAAAGGGTTTGTGGTGCAAATTGCAGCATTGGCGGCTTTGGTATCAAGACCCCTTTTTGAAGGTGTCATCTCAATTCAATCTCTTTCATCTTGACTCAACTGTATTTTTACTTGTTGTCTTTGTCTCAGACAAAGAGGACTTGGGATTTTTTTTTTTTTTGTAAGACCAGTCAAGACCAAAACTGCAGGGATATCACCAAATTGCCTGTGCAAAAAAGGAGTGTTGAATAAAGATGGCTGAGTTGATTTTTAGCTCCCTGGTGCTTGTCTTTGTTTGCTCATAGAAAACAAAGGAAATTCCCACATATAGAATTCACCTCTGCAATGCCTTTTGATTATTTTACCAAGACATTTCTCGTAGTACATTTATACATACACATATATCCAGTGTTTAATATAATGCAGTAGTACAGTATACAATAAAAGAGGTGACTAAAGAGGAATCTTCATTTCTTTTCTATGGATGTTTTTAGGGGAATGTGGATGTTTCGGATCAATTGAAGAAGTGCCTATGGTTTGCTTGTTGCACATTTTATTATGTGTGTCATGCAGTATGGAACTCGCACTGGTCGTGTCTCAGTCGCAGCCTGCCTTGGTCTTGGTTTGGTCTTGGTCTCACCCCTCAAAGTCTTGGCCTTGTCTCAAACTCAATACATTTTGGTCTTGGTCAATACTTGGCCCCAGTTTAAATGGTCTTGACAACAAAATTGTAAAAAGCATTTTGTATGTAAGAGAACGATCACGAGTTAATAGGAAGGGAATCGTTAACTGCTGGTTTGTGACAGGATGCAAACTCCAGCCCTCTACAGAAAAAACTTTCTACATGTCCATCCACCACCCAAAACTCTGGACCCTCATTTTCCACCTCACTACATTCAGGCCACTGTACTTCCTGCGCTATGTTGGCTTTAGACGTAAATGGCCAGGTGCAGAATTGTCTATATGAGCATAATTAGCAGGATACTGAGCTGCCTCGGAGCTCCATCCATAAATCCATTGCATGTGCTCTAGATCAAAGCTAAATACAGCTGCTTCCCTCCAAGCTAGCAAGCTTCCAGCTTCACAGAGCTACCTCTCAACCCTGCAGGCATTTGAATCTTAATCAGTGGATTTGTTTGATTTCTTCATTGCTTCACTGTTTTGACTCAGACTCAAACTGCTGCACTCAGAGCTTCTCTTAATGTTCTTGAGTACTTTAAGTCCATTCACCTTAGCTTTATTGTACAAAGCTCTTCTCTAAATACTTCCCTGCTGCAGGACTTATTCCCCTTGACCTTTTACCTCTCAACACATGACCTTTGACCTCTACTAGGAACAGGCCATGGCCAGCCTATTTATGCCCACTTATAGCAACAAAAAGGGGTGTGTTTGGAGTGTTTAGCTATTTTCGGTAACTCATCCCATCCCCTTGTCAGCTTTAACTACTTGCTTTCTATCATCCCCCTCCTGTGTGTCTCTCTCTCTGCTGCTTTTAATTATCTCTCCCACTCGTCATTCAGCTCGGCATGTTTTTACTTAATTTTATGAGACATTCTTTAAATCTTGCTCATTCTTGGGCAGAGTGACACACAAGCTACATCAAAATGCATCCACTGTTTTTACCTTTCGGTTTGATTGTTTTTACCTGTCCCTCCCTCCCCTCTCATGTGGCCCCTCCCTCATTCTGCCTCTTCCTCTCAGGAAATGTCTGGTAAGCCTCTGGGCTTTCCCCCTCCCCTCATCAAATTGATACCAATTAAGTTATTGAATAACAAAGGGCCCTGTTTTTATTGGTGTTTGTCAGGCCAGATGTGAAGGTTTTGACATGACCTGACAGGAAGGAAATAGGGAAGGGGGGAGATATTAAGAGAAGAAGGACGAAAGGAGGAGAGGGACGAGACGCAAACATATCAGACAATATGATTATTGTGTTGGCATGGTATTTGTTGTGTGTACTTCACTAATTGTTTATTGTAGCTGAGGCAACCAGCTAGCCAAAATGAACTGATTACACACTTAAAAGATTCCAGATTAATATTATATTATATTAGAGTTTCTTGGGGGATATTTTAGGACTTTAAAATGGGATACACCAACAAGAATGAAACTCAACACTAGACTGTCTTTTTTGTCTTTCCCAAAAAATTAAGCTTATATTTCAAGACTGAATTTGATTTAGATTTAAAACCTCATTGCATTTTATTGTTCTAAAACTTTGATTTAAGGTTAGATTATCCATTTTTGAGGGTAAATGTGGAAAAAGACAGAGGGGAAATGAAAAATTACTGACAGATGCAACCCAGTTGATTTTTAAAGAACGTTTTGATTTTCATATTTCCCTCTTGGCTTTGGATTCTCATTTCTTCTCCATCATTCCTGCTGATCCACATTAATCTTTTTCCAGATGATGCCACATTTGACTCTTTTATCTTGTCTTAGCATGTGTTTTTCTGTCATTCAAAACTGACTCGCAAAGTTCCATTAAATGACAAAAGAAGATGAAGCAGAGAGTCATTACAGCCTCCGTCCAATCTTGTCTTAGGTTGCTGGCCAAATTTCCAGCTAATAGAAGAGGACTGTGGCTCATTTTATCCCCCTGTTAACACTAGTGAAACATTTACAGTAACTTTAGGCTGACTGATCTTAAACCTGGTTTTAGATCAGATCAGATCAGATCAGATCAGATACACCTTTATTGATCCGACAATTGAGAAATTCCAGTGTTACAGCAGTCAAGGGGAAAGAGATAATTACTGTAATTGCTAGATTTACTAAATTCAGTCAGAGTGCAAGAAAACCCTTGCAGCATTTACTTTAAACTCCCAAATTTTAAGTAGATAACTTTATTTGATCTACCTTAAATGTAAATATACATACACTTTCTTTTTTTATAATTCACAGATGACTTCATGGAATAGTTTGACATTTTGGGAAATATGTTTCACTTTCTCACCCATTGTTAGGTGAGAAGATCAATATTAAATGAAGCTACAGACAGACTTAGCTTAGGTTAGCTTGGTTTAGCATAGCATAGCATAGCAGCTAGCCTTGCTCTGTCCAAAAATAACAAAATCCACCTACCAGCACCTCTAAAGCTCACTAATTAATACATTATATCTCGTTTGTTTAACTGATACAAAAAATGGGTAACATAAATTTACAGATGGTTATGTGCTCGACTATCTTGGCTGGGTGCAGTAACCTTCTGGAGTCTTCTCGTCACTGTAAGGTTGCCAAGCAACCTGCGAAGACTCCTGGAAGTAACTATGAACCAAATCACGATTGTTTAAAATAGCTTCCAGGTAGAAAATGAGCAAATGTGGGTGAGGAACAGCTGATTACCAAGAAAAAAATGTCAAGTTTTCCTGTGTATGGGGGTGCCCGGTAAAAATAAATAGTGGGCCTGTCTTCACATAGCGTGGTTTTTATTTTATTTATCAGTGCCGGCATCTTTTTTCAATTGTTGGAGCAAGCATTTGTGTGCACATGCGGACGCTGAGAGAAAAAGCGCTGCACCCAGCATCTTTTTCAGAGTGGTCCACCTTTTTTGTGCGGGTGCTCCGAGCCCTTTAAGTTGAAAATCCCTTGACTTTTTTTAGAAAGGCGCCGGTGACGTCACTGCTGCTTCTTTGACTATTGTCTATTGTCACGACAAAGACAGAAAAGCTCACTGTTGAGAGCAGGTGGGCCGGCCGGCACTGGATGTTGCTGGTGAGCGTTGTACTTTTATCATCATTCGCTTTGTAAGCTTGAAGATGACTGTGTAGTCAATCCTCTGTTAATGTAGCTTTATGTTAGCTATCTGGTCAGCTATCAAGATCTCATAGAATTCAATTCATCATGCTGTATATATTCCAGCTGTGTGTCACACCTCTTTTATACGTCACAGGAGCTGAAAAGACTTCTGCAATTCTCGCTCATAGTTCCTCAGGCAAACCTACTCTGTCTCTACACGAGACATATTTTAGGAATTTCGACACCCTTCAAGATGACATGCTGAAATTAATTTCTGGCTCACAGGCAGGAGGAGAGAGGAGATGAGGAGGCACAAAGCAGACAATTTTTTCAGCGAATGTTCTGCAGGCAAGCTGCGAGCATTTAGACACACAGAGCCGGATTGGCAAGTTGATCCAAGGTGCCCAATTTTCCGCCTCGTAGGGTAGTCATATTGGCAGAACCTTTTTGGTTTAAAAAGAACAAGGCGGCCTTCCGCCACGGGAGGGGCTGTTGATGACTTGTGGGAGGAGCTGTTGATGATGCCGCACATGCGACCCACTGGCGGTGGATAAACAGTAAACAGCTGATAGCAGGAATTAGCAAGCAGCTAGTAGCAAGAGGGAAACACAAACCTGACAGACACTGTAAAGAAAGCAACTGGGGAGACAAGGAATTGCGCGCCCTCCTTGTCCTCGCAAACGAAGAGGCCATTAACCGTGAAGTGACGGGAACGCTGAAGGACGGGCCAACTTATGAGAGAATTGCCAAAGGACTGACCAGCCGCAGCTTCCCTCCCATGTCACTGTTTACGTCACGCTGAGTTACACGTTTTGTTACTTGCTCACGCCCCCATTGCCCTGAAAAAGGCGCATTCTGTATAAAGAAAAGTAGGTGGGCGGCATTTTGCTGCACTCCCCAGTTTTGTTTTTATACCGCCAATGCTGAAAAAGACTGATTGGGCTTTCCTGCAAATTTGCACAATTCCTATTTAAAAAGGGCTTATGAGATGAGCCCACTGTTTGAGTTGCAAAGTTTGACAACAATTGACACAGACCCAAAGTGTGACAGAGCTAGACTTTCTTTGTTCCCAGTTTTGCTAAGTAAAGCTAATAGTTTCCTGGCTGTAGCTTCATGTTTAACAAACCAAGTGGTAGCAATGGTGGAGTGAAGTGATCTTGTGATCTAACTTGCAGTAAGAAAGCAAAAAGCATAGTCCAACTGTTCCTTTAAATTTCCATGAACATAAATTGGCAGATTGGAAAAGAGAAGAGGTCAGTCTTAAATGTGAGCAGTTCATTCCCATAAACTCCTGTCAGGTTGTTTTACGCACTTTATGGACTTTCCAGTAGCGTTTGCGATGGGGCACCAATCATAATCCTTATTTGTTTTTAACTTAGGGAGGATTATGTTTTTTCAGTGTGGTTTCTGCAACCAAATTTTGGGCCCGTCTTCTTCAGATTCACTGTTTCCTACTGGAGATGGTTTGGGCTGCTGGTGAGTGGTTGTTGGTGGAGGTGAGGAAGAAAAAAACGGACGAGTGACAAAACTCAGTGGAATATAAGTTTGGTGTATGAATCATACCTCAAAATGCCATTTGGTGTGCAGACTTCAGGGAAAGCAGGAAGGTTCCATAATGGGTGGAGTATGTCTCGTGTCTCCAATATTTCATAAAACTCTTATTGTTCCTTTCTCTTTTATGAGCATGCTGTGCTCTTTTACTCTTCCTCATTAAATTTAAAATAGTTTTTCATTTCTCGGCTGAGGAAAAAAGGACTCTGTCCTGCATTAAATCCTCCCATGTTAAACTGTGTGTTGGAAAGCAGCCAACTTCAGGATGTCTGAACTATCAGGAGAGAGGTGCTGAGAACATTTAGAGAGTAGCAACAAGGTGAGAATATTATTCCCTTTTGATATACTTTTTTTGGATTCTACATCTGTGCTTCCGTCATATTAGGATACTTTGAGCGTGTTGACTGACAAACAGCAGCTCATTTCCTTTCACACAGATAAGTCCCAGAGAGCCTCTGAACAAATGAGTGACCTCCACTCTCAGTTATGAGTTTCTCCCTCCTCAAACAAAAGACATTGTGTCCATCTCTATTGAAACGACTGAGTGTGATGAAATATTTAATCTCATCAGACTCTGTGTAGTTGGACTTGGTTAGCAGGTGCAGGCCGGCGAGCGCACAATGATTTCACCTTGGAGACCAGACAGACAAGGTCAGCTATGCTGCCATTGTGAGAGAAACACACACAACATACAAGAATGCTCACACACTGAACACACACACATACTTATGTAGGCTCATCTCTGTTACTATGTTCCTCTTTGTCTTTAAACTTTGCCATTTTAAAATGAAAAACGTAAAAAAAAAAAAAAAAAGGTTTAACAGTTATCATGGGTTCATTTTTTCAGTTAGCCCTTCCTAAGTCCCGCCTTTTTACCATCTGCTCCAATAACAATTGAGCAAGCTTGGAGCACGCCGGGGCCATGGATGTATAAAGAGAACTGGATACAGCGTTGAAGGTGGAAACCCGTTCATTCCCATGAAGTTTGCTCAGTGGCACATGAAGCAAAAAAAGTGTAACTGCTGGGTGTAAAATTACCCGGATGATGGCCGCTGCTTCTGCACTGTGTGGCCCTTAGAGCAGGGACGCTAGAGACTTCCGTCAGCTGAGCTGGTTATTTTTAATTTAGCACTATGTTAACTTTAATGTGGATAAAATGATTTAATCTTGCGGCTCTTCTAGACTTTCCAAATGTTATCGGATCAAATGATGGAGTCATTTCGTGGAGGTTGTAACACTCAAAAGAATGTATCCACTGATCTACAGATGTCTCTTTCACCGTCTTTTTGGCCACAATGAAAATTGACCTCGAAGCCCAGCGCACTTCCTTAGGGCCTGCTTACACCAGGTTCACAATGGATGCGAAAGCTGGTACAGGGCGCTGATGGCTTTCTTTCAGTGCCCATGTTAAACAAACAGAGTCAGGGTTCTACGTTTGACTAGGAAAAAAACAGAGGAGTAAAGTCGATTGCTGACCAGTGAAGAGAAATCCGCTTCAGGTGTGAACGGCAAGGCAACTGCTGACGAACAGTTGCCGACAATTCACATATTAGGGTGCTTTGGAGGCAGCCTGTCACCGTGAGATGCTTTTGCTGTCACCCCGCCATTGTTTGTACTTCTGTCATGTCACTTGGCTGAAGCCACACCTGCACAGGTAGTTGGCAGCACTCCATAACCAGGATAAGGTGTACTATGTAACAGTGTCACAGTATCTTTTGCAGTAGTCCAGCTAGCACGTTCGGGTTTCTCATGAACGGGATAAGGGCATACCCTGGTTTCAGAAACGGGTTATAGTGTTAACATGCTCAAACAGATGAAGGGTATACTCCAAAAACCCAATCACAAACAGGTTATTCATGTTCATCTAAACTTATTCACTGTTGCGAGTCTTTTAAAACTTATGTTTTGCATTTAAGACAACTTTTAGAGAAATCCGACGATGAAATGTAATCTTATTTTGTATTGTTGGTCACAACCAAATCAATACATTAATCTGAAAACAGAAAGGTATTTGGCTTTGTAAAGTAACATTTCACCCTGATGGGCCTGAATATGCCAGTGCCTTATTTTGTTAGAACAAAACCAAACACAGATATGATTGAAATCAATTTTGAAATGTGAGGGAAAATAAATCACATTTTCTAACTTCGTTGAGCTATTCTTATTCAATGTATTAAAACCAGTTGTAGATACAAACTCTAAACTTCTTTCTGCCAAACACAGCACACAAACACACACACACCCTCCCCAGTCTAACTAATCACATTGCATCACTCTCCCTCCTAACACACGGGGAGATTAGGATTGTGTGGGATCAGCAGTGAGCTGTGTGAACACTGAAAAGCTCACAGGTGGGAGATCGAATATTAAAACCCAGCAGCAGGTCGTGTGGAGCCCGCTGAGAGGAGATATGAGAGAGTGTGGTGCTGAAAAACAACCAGGCCTCATAATGTGTTGCTGAGATCTGTGTGTGGTGATGGGTTGTCTGGGAGAAATCTGTGAGGAAATGTTTGAACAGGACGCAGAGCAACCAAACAGATGTGTGTTTGAGAGGGGAGGAGTGTGTTTGTTGGTGGATGTGTTCAAATATTCAAAATATGCATCACTTTGTGTCGACATCTACGGTGCAATTTGTTATGTATGAGACATTTCTCCCCCACAATGGTTTCTGAAATGTCTCTGCATTTAAACCCTTTGCAGTAATTATAGTTTAACCTCATCTAAAGTCACGTGGGTCTCATTATGTGTTTGACCCGCATGAATTTCCTTGCCCTGCCCAAGCTACAGCGTGCTGCCAGCCTCATGTAAACATGTTAAATGTCTGAATGAAAAACCTCCACTGATCGTCAGCCTGTCATTTCCAATCAGCTCTGACAGACGGGGGAAGAAACTGAAGCAGTCTAACAGGAAAAACAGAAGTGCGTTCCAACAAACAGAGGCTGAAACCAGAACTGCATTAACAATCTAATCTTGACGCCTATGGCAAAGCTCAGTGGAAATCTCCCACTTCTTCTCTGGAAGTGTTTGGCAGTGATTACAACACAAGCTACTTGGCAAGCATGAAGACATGCAGCACATGTCCGTCATTGCTTTCCATCCAAGACAGTATCAGGGAAAAGAGTTCCTCTTCTTGTGTTGATAGCACAAAGTCTTCAGGCTTAGTTACAGTTTACATGTTCTGTAAATTTGGTTTGTATTATCTTGTTTTGAAATCGACAAAACTGTGTATCATAATCTGAAAATGGACTTTTGTCAAATGTAGCTCAGTGAATTTCTTGAATTTGATGCATCGATTCTGACTTGGGAACCTGGACATTATTAGAATGGTTTGTTTGAAACGTTGTAGATCATGTTGAGATGCATTTTGAAACTGCAAGAAAAAGACAATGTAGTGTTTTGTGGGGGTGTAACAGTCCATCAGTCTGGATCGATATATCAATTTAAGTATCAACGATCCAATATAATGAAAAAAGTAGAGGACCTGATCTGCTGGTGTCAGGACAACAACCTACCTCTGGATGTCAGCAAAATTAAGGAGATAATAGTGAGCTTTGGGAAGATGTACCAAAGCAGAGGGTGGGTAGCTTCAAGTACCTTGGTGTTCACGTCACTGAGGACCTAGTCTCTATGTACAGACTCTACATTCAGTGAATGTATCTTGCCTCCGGAAGAAGAGCGGAAGAGCCCTGGTTTCCGGTGCTAGGCTGTTTGTAGTCCGCGTGATATTTATCAATCACGTTTGAACCGGCTGCAATTGTTGCCACGTTAAACGCTCCGTGCGGTCAACTAACGAGGCGGAACATAATTGGCATCACTGCAAACTCTGAATCCATCACAATGGTTCAGCATATTTACTTATATATAAACGGAAGTCGGAAATGGAAATTCGCCTCCTCAAACCAGAATGCCAAAAAATCGGAGGTCTGCCCCCAGAGGCTGTATTCGGCGTCTGCCAGAAGTCAGACACCGAATACAGCCGATGGGTTCCGAGAATGCTGAGGGCCTGACCTGGGCACTGCAAACTGACTCAGTGGTGAGAAAGGCAAGGCAGAGACTGTTTTACCACTCACTCCAACCTCGTCACATATCAACATTTGGTCATGGACTTTCCATGTTCCCATACGACGTGAAAGGTACCCTGGGTGTGTTGGTTGTTGACATTTTGGGACACTGTGTCAAGTTCAAAATACAATTCTGTTTTCACAGGAAATTTAATGTTTACATACAGTCTCTTTCAAAATGAACGCACTACATCGGTGTAACACTGCAAAATTTTTTTCTTTTAACAACAAACGCGTGTGGTTGGGTTTCAGCAACAAAAGTACATGATTAGGTTTAGGAAAAATAACAGGGTTTAGCTTTATAATTTTAAGTGACGCGTATACCGCTCTCCTTGGTGAAGGTCAGTGTTTATTGGACCCATCCACCATCAAGCCTATGAAAGAAAAAAGCTTAAGTATGCAGACTTAGGAGCAGAAGCTGAGCAGCGAGGATGGAAAACTAGGATTTGTTCAGTGGAAGTGGGGTGTAGGGGATTCATAGCAAGATCAGCTGTCTCGCTCCTGGGGGAACTCGGAGTGCGGGGACAGAGTTTGAGGAAGACATTGACGGAAATGTCAGATGAAGCGGCCAGAGCTAGTCAGTGGATTTGGATGAGAAAAAATAATGTCAGTTGGGGGCCAGCAGGGGGAACTACTAAGCAGGGTACATAACTCCTTGAGATCAGGTGGAGAGATCCACCAATCAGTCCTCTCATTAGAAAATCCAGGAAGAGGAAGGTTGTTTAAGTGTGGGAGTGGCCTATTTGAATCCCTTTTGTTTGAGACCATGCTGCAAGGTGAGTGTGTTTGCTGATCCTGTGAGTATATCTATCTCCTTTAACTTTAGCTTTTATTGGAGTTATGCTATGTAGCATGTGAAATAGAGTATGGTGAATGTGCTAGGAAAAGTAGTATCAGCACTGTCTGTACCTGGAGCTCACATGTACGGAGCATGGGTTTGTTGAAGGTGGCAGTGCTGTTTGGGCTGAGAAAGCCATGTGTAAGTAAGGTAAAGGAGGTTGTTGGGTTGGTGCGGGGAGCAGTGAGACCTGGCATTAGGGGAGTGTCTCTGGGACGCCAGAGATCACTGTCTAGCCTCCTGGAGGTGTCGTGGGACCAACTAGACGAAACACTGGTAAAAGGAGGTTCCCACCTGATGACCCCAAAGACATGTTAGTTATTACAGCTCACTGGTCTGTATAGTTAAGCCTTGCCATAATAGCTTGTCATAGGGCTTAGGAGGTTATTCACTGAGTGCTGATCCTTTTCTAGAGCACAAACTTCTTGTGTTTATTTGAACTTGTCCCATTGCGTTTCCCCCTGACGCTGCCGTGCGCTGTTAAACCACAATGACGACTGGCTGCATATCATGTTGACATTAAAAGCTTTTTCGTCAGTGTCTAACGCCGCAAGTCACTGCCCAAGTGCCAGATTTCAACGATTTCGGAATGAGACCAGGTTGGTTGTACCTTAGACGCCTGAGGAAATTCAGCGTATCCCCTTAAATACTGAGGATTTTCTACACCTGCACCATCGAGAGCGACCAGACAGGAAACATCACTGCCAGGTACAGAAACAGCACTGAACAGGACCTCAAGTCCCTGCAAAGGGTGGTTAATTCAGCTGAACTACTGCTCTACCCTGCGTAAAGGATGTTGACACCAGATGCCCAAAAATAAGGCCAGGAGAATCGTTAAAGAGCCCAACAATGCAGACCTGTTGAGGGTGAGAAGAAGGTACCTGTTACAGCAGGCCAATAGTGATCCAGTGTACAAATTGATGGAACTACTGATTCTATTTTGCTGAAATCATTTTATAATTTCATGTGAAAAATACATTGATTGATTGACCAATTGATTTTTTCAAGAAGGTTGTTAAAGGAATGAAAGAGGGAGGCTATGTTAGCACGGTCGAACAAGTCCACCAGCAGTGAAAAACATATATTATATACATATAAACATATATTATATAAACAATATTGTCTTTTTCAGAATAAGGGCAAAATTAGAAATATTTTGTGTATGTAAACGTAGTCAGTATTGAGCAATCATTGAATAGCCTGTATGAAGAAATGGGATAATTCAGCAATTAAATATTGTACTATCATAAAGTGGATGGACTCACAAGAGACAGACTTTAAAAATAATGGCCAAAACTGATGTAGCAGAGGTATATACAGACTCTAAGTTTTAAGCTTGTGTCACACTAAGAAAACATTGATGCCTACATTTCCCATAAAGCAACTCAACCCCCCTTTCAAACCTTTTTTTTTTTAACACCATAACACTTCAGAAAGACCCACAAAAGACATAATACAACTGTTTCCACAAGCTCAATAAAACGTCTTGTGAGTTAACTTCATGTGTAAAATTGGTGGAATTTAAGCTGTAAAATCAGATTTCTGACAGCGTGTGCCTTTTACTCAAAGACATATTGACACTGTGCCAGTATTCTTCAGGGTTGTTTGGCTGGTAACTGTCTGGTTTCACCATGAAACCACTTACAAAAAACAAGTCCTGTCAGGACGAAATGTGACATTTACCTCATTGTTTTCAGTAGGCCAAAATCTCCTAATCACCTACCATTGTACAACAGTAAAAAGGTGTGTTATGTCATGTTTTAATTACGTTCGGAAATTCCATTATGACTAGATGGATTAGAGCAACAACTGAGGAACATGAGCCAGTGCTGCACAAAGCCCACTAATCGAAACCACTGCTGCAACAGTAACACTCATGATGCAATCTCATTAGATGGAGAGGGCTGTTGAATGTTAGTGAATATAAAACATAGAGCCAATCTGACTCCAGTGTTTTCCCTTTGTTCTTGTCTTACTAACTGATAAACTATGTTACAATATCAGTATAACGACAAGTCTGGGCCACAGTGTTCTGATTTTTACCACAAAAGGTCTTTGTTCAGAATTTAAAACAACCAACCACAGAGAGGAGCTTTGCTGTGACGTTATTCTGAACAAGCAACCAGATAAGCAGATATGCCTTCATGAGATAAGACTTCATGTCTCAACAATCACTGGAACAATGGTTCAACTGTAATGGCTTTATATTATTCAGGTAACGACATCTGATCAACCTGCCTTTGGAGGAGGTGAGTAGGTACAGCTGCTGCTGGAGAAGCTATAGCCCCATTTCCACCAGACACTTTCAGTATGGTACCTTTGGAACCAAAAGTAACCCTTCAGACATGGTACCTAGACCCTAGTGTTTCCACACACAGTACTCTTAAATGTGGGCGGGGTTGTTGTCACTCTATGCTCCATCCAACACTCACTGTATTTCCTTATTACCAGTGACACAGAGGGAAGTCTGCACCTCGTTTATCGTCCATAGATATATATATATACGCTTGACAATCCACTCATTTCTAAAAGTGTATGTCACATAAGAACTAAAGTGATGGTCAAACTTGTCACAGTGAAATTTAAGGTGTGTTGATTGATTCATGTCGTCAGCTCATGCATTGAGTGACATTACAAGTTAACATTCCACCTTAAAAGTCGTCGGCAGTCGGCACAGTGAATGAAGTTATTTTTTCTCAGACTCCAGCTGCTGCAAGAGGCAGCAAAACATCCTTCTACTTTCTTCTAATAAAACTCTCCACAGTATGAACAGTGGTTACATGAGCCTCAAAACCAGGCACAACTCAGCCCTGAGCAGAGTGAAAGTCTTCTATTGACCAATCAGACTGCAGTGTTCACAGCTCCACCTTTTAGTACCAGATCTGTGTGCTAGGTACCCCAACAGAGGGGGGACCAAACATGGGGACGGTACGGAACGGTTCCATTGGTACCATCCACAACTTTTCACAGTGGGAACAGATAAAACCGCACTGAACTGAACTGAACTGAACTGAACTGAACCGTACTGCTCAGTGGAAACTGAGCTATTGTGTATCTTTTTGGTTTGTTTTGAGTCTCTTTGTGGTTCCTCTGCATCTCTTTGTGGTCATTTTGAGTCTCTTCCTGGTTATTATGTGTTAATTTGAGTGGCATTTTGGAGATGAAGGCAAGAGAGGCTCCCTGATGCTTTGGACCCCTGCGCCTGTGTCCAGTAGGCCCGTTCAGTAATCCATCCACGCCTGCAGGTCCTCCAAATTCAAACCTCTAGATAATTGAAATTGAGCCTTAAAAAAAAAACAACTACTATCTTATAACATTTGGCTAACTCTGTCTGAAAGGACCTGTGATGGATTAGAAGGAACCAGAGCAGCCACAGTACTGATAGACCTTGTGACTGTTTTGCCAACCTATCATAATATTATGACATATTTATCAAAGTAAGCTTGTTAGCTTTTCACTATCTTAGGATTCTTCATGAATCTGATTATTCTTTATTTATGTTTTGACCAGAGTTAGCCATTCAGACTGATCAGTTAGCCAACATGTGCTCTACAGCTGCTTTTTGTTCCGCCCAGCGTGGTTTAAAGAAACCAATGAGATTAATACACTGAGTAATGTTCCTGTGCCTGAAACTCTTATCTGGTTTTCTCATTCAGTGTCTCCGTCTTTCTTTCTCTGAGGTACACGAGCAGATTGAGTGCTGACTGACGGCCAGAATTAAGAACGTGCAAATGCTCTGGCAACGCTCCCTGCAGTACCTCATAACGTTTAATCAAAACCATGCCCGGCACTTGCCCCCGACTTTCCACCGCAGCTCCTCCAGCATTCTTAAACAGAAATTAAAGTAGTCCTTTTTTTCCTCGTTGATCTTTTTTCATACAGTGGAAAGTTTACACAAAGGCAAGCCTTATCCCTGGAGCCTGCCTCTCTTTCTCCTTTCCCAAATACCTGCAGGATGAAATCAAACTCCCTTTTGAAAATTACATTATAAGTCTCCCTCACTCTCTCTTTCTCTCTCCCCTTTCCCCTGAGCTTGTCAGATCAGTGCAGCTTTCCCACTCTCCAGGAGAGGATCAGCCATCATTCTGTGGGCGTCAGACAACGGTGCAGGTCTTAATTAATGCAAGGGGGTTTTCATGGGAGGAAATCTGCAGCGATGAAGGTTTTGCCAGAGAAAATACAGGAAGCTGGAACAGGTAAGATACTGTTTAGATGGATGGATGGCGCATTCTTTGCTGATGACGCATGGAGTACAACCACACTCTCTGAGCCATATGGTCGAAAGTGATGATTAGACACTCAGAAAATACAGTCCAGTATATATGTACATCATTAACTTAACTTCCAATGGAAAAAAAGGATAAAGTAACTACTAAATGAAAAGTTCATTTCTTTATTATGTCCTCGAGCCATGTCGGCCTCCATACATTGTACATTTGTAAGTGGTCAGTTTGTTTTGAATTAAAGTGACGAATAAAGGGACTGCTTATTTCTGTTGTCTGAGACATGTGTTTCTGTTTCTGTCTCTGTGACTTGTTATGAATCAGACAAGAAGCATTGATTTCCTGTTCACCGCAGACAAACAAGTTAAAACTGGATGAAACTTGAGCTAAAAAAAACTTCTGTGAGCACAGGTTTTTATATTGAAGGTCCCACAGAAACACTGAGTTAATGGAAACTATTGAGCCACAAAGCATTGATGAAGGTGACGGCTCACTTTAGACTAAGTTTCTGTATCTGCGTCACATGGGTTTTGCCACCGCCTCACCCAGACGGGTGGCGGCCCTCAGTCTATCAATTCCAATAGGAAAAGTGAACGTGAGTACAGATTAGGACTGATTTGGTTGCTCCACAATCACTAGGGTAAAAATTTGACCCATTTTTCACATATATCTCAAAAATTCTGACCTGTCTGTCTCAGCAACAGACTTGCAAGGTCTGGCGGGGTCATCCCTATGTTCCCAGGGTTCTATGTTTCCCGGGTTCTATGTTTCCCGGGTTCTATGTTCCCCACTTAACCCTGCAAAAAAGCTTCTATGTTCCCCGCTTACACAAAAAGGGTTCTATGTTTCCCGCTTGGTTGAGCGGGCAACATAGAACCCGGGAAACATAGAACCTTTTTTGTGTAAGCGGGGAACATAGAACCTTTGTTGCAGGGTTAAGTGGGGAACATAGAGCCCTGGGAACATGGATACGCTCCCGGTCTGGCAACTTCTGATATTTGTACTAGCAGACAAAATATAAGGAACAAACATAAAATTTGTACTGTAACTGGTGTTATGTTTTGACTCTGCTCTCATCCATCCACATCACATTCACAACACTTGAAAACCAGGTAGGGGGATGCAGGGGAGAGATGACCGTGCCCTCTTAGGAGACAGAAAGTGTATTGTATCATTTACCATGTACTGTTTCATTTACATTGATGCAGTTTGCGATGAGTCAATTTTTGTTAGAGCATCTTTGAATGGGCTTCATGGGGGAAACCTTCTCTTCCTCCTCCTTAGAGGTCAAAGGTCAGAAACTGGAGGGGATTCAGACACTTAGAGTAAGCAGAGCTGCCAAAAAGCTTTGGACCTTTACACTGAAGTAGTCTTTCTAAAACCTAAACTTTAAGGAATAGTTCAACACTGATGGAAGAATGGTTTCATTCTGAAAATCAAATAAAAGACTGATGCCTCTGTCATATCTGTACGTTAAAGGAACAGTTTGAGATTATGGGGAACATGCTTGTTTGCTTTTTGTTTTTACCCAGAGATACCACGTTTATGTCAGTCTTCTAATTATGTAGCTGGAGACAGCAACCAGTTAGCTTAGCTTAGCTTAGCTCAGCTTAGCTTAGCTTGCCATAGGCTATAAAATCATAGATGTAGCCACTGAGATGTCACCCATTGGTTTGTGGACTCGCCTTTTGAAGCCTCAAGTTTGGCACTTTGGCTGTAACCATCTTGAACTTTTGGATCTAGAGTGACCATATTTGGATGGGAGGGTGGAGTTAACCCTAATGCTAGCTGCTAGCTTGGTTAGCATGGTTTTACACATTTACAGCTATGGTTAATTGTGATCATGCTAATGCTAATGCCCTCTAGTGAAAAACAGGCTTAAAACTATGAAAACAAAATGTACTTACTGGAAAAAAACTGAAAAAAACATCTGACTCCTTCAAGGGTCTTTAGTACAAATTAAAGCAGAACAACATTGAAAACACACTAAAATTGCAACAGTGACAGCTACAGCTTTGCCTATACTCTGAATTTGGGGTTATACCATGGCCACATTACCTAACCACCAGTGTTGTCAATGTACGGCACCCCAAAATTCACTACCCTGCACAGTTGTAATGAACAGGGAAATTAGCCAAAACCGCTTACCAGGCTGTAAACATGTTTATTTCTGTTGTAAAGTTGGTCATGGGTCTATGGGGATTGACTCGCTCTTGGAGCCAGCCTCAACTGGTCATTCAAGGAAGTGCAGTTTTTAGAGCTTCGCCTTTCAGCCTCTGAGGTAGCTGCTTGAGCTTAGCTCAGCGTAAATACAAAAACATCTGGTCTAGCTCTGTCCAAAGGCAACAAAACCTGCCTACCAGCACCTCTAACTTAGTAATTATCGAGTTATACTTTCGTTTAACAAAAAACTTAAAGTGTTTTAAAATTTTATAGGCAACCAGCGGAGACTTCATGAAAATGACTGCTCCTTGGCTGATAGTTAGAGGCCAAGAAATGGTCTCAGGAGTTATAACGTGTGAATTCAAGAGCTTTAGAGCACAGAGAAAAGCTATAGTAGCTGTTTCCCTGTTTCCAGTCTTTCTGCCAAGCTAATCGGCGTCTGGGTTCGGCTAATGTTACATTTTGACCGTACAGACATTGGAGTGGTATCAATCTTCTCATCTAACGTATTATCCAAAATGTTGAACCTCTTTTAAACTCGGCCATGCTGCCGTCTGAAGACAATCAGACAAAATGGAAAATAGGAAAACTAGACTACTGTGACATCTAACAGGAAAGACCGCAAGTATGTGGACAGTGCTTTCCAAAATCTGTGCTGGCTACAGCCGATACTAACCAGGGAAACAGGGACACCCACAATTAAATTTTACTCCTAGCAAGCTTTTCTCATGCTGTCAAATGCCAAAAGGAGCAATGAAGAAGATGCATGTGGAACCTCCTGTGGACCAGTGGTTCTACAGCATGGTGTATTAGTAGGTCCAATGGGGCTTTGGACACATTTGGGAGATTAAAATGGGGCATCTATAAGGTGTATAAACTGAAGCATACAGTAGATGCAGTTGAAATATACAGGAGACCTTTCTTGGATCAATAAAATAAAATAAGGGAGTGCACTGAAGAGTGTTATGGATGGAGTGAAGCAGTTTTCCACAGAGTATTCCTGTTGTAAATCTAAGGTGTGGAGGGTGATGGATTTACTGCAGCCCTGCCTAGTGATCCAAGGCTCTTGTTATAATTTGTTGATCTGACTGAAAGTTTTATTCAAGGATGACGAAACAATTCCTGGGTCTGCAGCCTATTCCTGTGAAATTTATACCCCATAATCTAAAACTCATATTTCTGTTTCCTTCAAGTTCATATCCATAAGTTTTTTTATGGCCTCTCTGGGCTGGGCCTTGTTCCCTGTTGGATTTGTTTTTTCTTTCGCAATTTTTCCCTCCTAAACCCCGTGGCAAGCATTCAAGTTTGGTGGGCTTCCTGTAATTCATGTGAAGTGTATTCAAAAAGAGGCTTTAAGAAAGAGAGGGGAAGAAAAGATGACAGCATTGAGTTTGTCTGTGTACAGTATGTGTGCAGTTTTACTGTATACATAAACATAAACAGCTCTTATGGAGGCTCACCACTGTTCAAGCCGCAGGGCAGAGACATCATCTGTCTGTGATTTAAACTGAGTTGGAGAGGAGGGAAGTCACACGAGCACGAATAAGAAAAGAGCTGCAGGAAAGACAAGGAGGCAAAGTGACTAAATATAGGATTTTTCTTGTTCCGGGGTTATTTATGGATCAACTGTGAGATTTCCACAACCACTGCTTGGAAAATAACATTTATTACTAATTCTTTATGGCAAGTAATCACATTTCCTTGCTGCTTATTCAGTGGTAGAAGTTAGAGATACATATCTTGTTAACAGTAGCCTCCTTTTTCTGACTCAGTCAAACTCAACTGCTGTGGATGGGGCAGCAGCCTATTTTAGCCACCTAAACAAACAAATCAATATCAATTTAAGTGTATGCTATATTTAGAGTATTTTCACTGCTTTACCTTGTTGCAGACAATTCTTTCCGATGCAAAAGCCGTTGATAACTTCAGTTCCCTATCTATGCTCTCGTCAAAGCCACCATTGAAAAAGAATACAGTTATTTGAGCTTGCTGAACACAGGAGCTATATATATATGTATATTTGGTGAGACCTTTTTCAGGAGGCTAAAATACATTTTGCTGCTACCCCCCTCCACAGCCAACACATTCTCACTCGGATCTTGTCACATATCAGTGTTTAATCATGGACTTTCCGTGTCGAGATATGATGTGCAATGTTCCCTGGGTGCGTTGACGTCACATGCATTGTCTTTTTTAAAAATACACTTCAGTTTTCACAGGAAATTTACTGTTTGCATACAGTCTCTTTCTAAATAAATGCACTATGTTGGTACAAAACTGTGAATTGTCACTATTTTCCTTCAACAACACATGCACGCATTTGGGTTTAGGCAAAAAAAATCATGTGGTTGGGTACAGGAAAAAAGAACAGGGTTTGGCTTTACAATCATACGAGAGGCAAACAGTGGCCTCCCTGGTGAAAGTTGGAGGTAGTTGGACGGATCCACCACACCTCCTACCCACCCCACTCAGACTTTCGCCCCCTTAACCTACATTTTGATCAGGCCGTATTTCCATTATTCTGTAATGGCGCCCAGTGGTGTTGGGCGCCATTACAGAATAATGGCGACCGGCCGCATATCATGACGACATGAAAGGATGGCTTTTATTATCAGTCTTAGGCTGGAAGTCACTGATCAAGCGCCGGTATTTAACGACTTTGAAGTGAGACCAGGTTGCCACAGCAGTGCATTGCTATAGCAATTCTGCCTGTTTCTCCAAACTGGGGGTGTGCCAACTGCCATCTGCTGTATGTAATACACCGACTATGGATCAGTACTTCTTACAACTCCACTTCAAGAGATTTTAACCATCCCTTAAATGTGCACTTAACTTAAAAGAAGACATCATGGTTCAGGTTTTTATGAATGTAAAATCCTAATAAAATATTTTCTCTTGATGATAAACCTTAGTCATCCTCAGCATAGGACAGCAGGAGTAATAATAATTCAATTATATTTAATGAGTATAGGTTGATGTTGTAACAATGTCAATTATTTCAAACTTGTTTTTGAGAAATCCTGTTTTGTTCCTTTAGTTTGGTAAAGTAAGAGGCTCTGAATACCCATGATTCTCAGCCACCATTAAACTGGTTAAACTGGGAACAAAACTGTACACCATACTAGCTGCATTCATCCAAAGTTGACCAAGAATCAAATTATGAATTAATGTTAACTTCATAATATCATGTTTCTGCAAAACACAACCTTTTGCTTCTGCTCCCTACTTGCAGACTGTACACAGATCATTCCCTTTAATGTTTTGAGTGTGGGAGTCTTGTCAGACCTGCAAATTTATCGGCATTTTCTCAGCAGCAAAGGTGATGCTATCAGCATTTGTGATCTGCCTGTATGCCGTGTTTGCACATTGTTTTTGTGAACAAAGCTCAACGTATTTTCTCCATGTACTGATGTGCCTATGATGCAACACGGAGAGTTCCATGCTCGAAACTGTCACATAACTTTTTCTGTGAAGAAAATGTACTGGACCTCTGTGTCAAGAGCCCCAAACAACTTCAGTGTTGTCCAACTCTATATGGTTTTGCTTCTTCCTTTAAAGCTATCTACTATAATATGATACTCAACTTAGGATAAGGCACTGCACCGGTTAACAAAGAGATTATAAATAAATGTACATTGTTTTCCAGTTGTTCAAGCCACAAAAAGCATTTGAGAAAGCAAAAACAAAGTCACAGTGGAGAGAGGTGAGGGGAAAAGTTGAGTAGGGAGATCGTGTGTGTGTGTGTGTGTGTGTGTGTGTGTGTGTGTGTGTGTTTGCCAGGCACTGATTACAGAGGTATGGATCAATTTCAATCTCAGAGACGGAGTCAAGTCCCAGTCAACCCTGTGAAGGCAAACAGCCGGGTCAAGAAGTCACATGACCCTGACAACCTGAATCAGACAGGCAGCGTGACGAACAGCCGCCCCTCAGCACCAACGGCACCTCTGTCCCGTCTTTGACAGGACCCCCATACGGGCCCACCCACCTCAAAAGACTGGTCCCCATCACCACTACCACTACCACCTTCTCCCAATGGAGCCAACATGTAGGCCGTAGAATATAAAGCATGTGTTTATATGTGCAGGCATGTGTGGGTTCAGTAAGCAGGGGCAACAGTATTGAAATATGAACCACTCACATGTCTGTGCATGAAGTATGGAGCTAGCGTTAAGAGAAGATCAGCTTAGTTTAGCATAAAGACTGAAAGCAGGGGGCAACAGCTAGCCTGGCACTGTCCAAAGTTCAAAAAGATGTTTACTTATATCTTGAAAGCGAACAAAGGCTGGCTGTTTCCACTGCCTCCAGTATTTATGCTAAGCCGGATCAAGCTGTTCTCATTTACAGGGCGTCAAACACAGCAGCTTGGTCAGTGGATGTTGGCATCTGATCCCAACTCACAGGGTACCCTTTCACATCTGTATGAGACGCAATGAGCTTTCAGTAAACTCCACTGAATACCCACTGCGGCAACGATGTAGTTTAAAGAGCAGCTGAAGCCTAGTTCACATTACATGATTTTCACCCTGATTTTGCGTCATGGAGACTATCGTAATCTTTTGAGTGTTATACCTGGCGACGTGTATTTCTGTCAGCGGGAGTCTCACAAACTGCGTTACGACCTATGTGTGCACAGCACAAGATTTCTCCACCGAGCCCTCGCCGACAGAGCCCCAGGTAACGCAGTGACGTCACCAACACATCGTAAAGGCATGGATATTCTTTATTATCCTGGGTCCAAACACAACACGCTCCCCGTGATCCTGCGGACGCCACCATTGTTGTTGTTATTGCCAGCTTGTCAGTGTTGCCAGATCTTGGGAGAGAAACAAGCAACCAGAGCTATGGAAACAAGCCCAAAAGAAGCGACCGCAGTCCGACATACTATCATGCGTGTAAATAAATTATTAGAAGGATATATAGAGAGAAAGGCGATGTTTAGAGAGAGCAAACCCAAATTAGCAACACTTTAGAAACAAGTCCAAAGTCGCGGCTAATAAGCGGACCTGCTCCTCACATTTCTTCCGTCCTCCTGCGTGCTGACGTGGGACGTATCCCACCTCTCATTGGCTGATGCTCTTTGTCAGTCGTGTCAGACTTCTCCAGTTTTCTAGCATGCCAGATATCCAGTCCCAGTCACAGACAAGGGGGCGTCTTGCTCGTAGGCTTGCTCACACATGAGGACTCATCATGGCAGACTATCTGCCGACTAACCTCCGACCCAAGGTGGCTCTCTGCGATGTCAAAATCGCGGTGAAAATCGTGTAATGTGAACTAGGCTTAAGTCTGTGTAAATTGGGAGGGAGGGTGGGGTGTTGGCAGGGTCCAACACAGGACCTTCACTCAACAGACCACCCTGTCCCGTGTGAAACCAAAAGTAGTGGCATTACAAGGATTCATTGTTAACGTCACTTGACGTACTCTTTTACTTACCTCTGTAAGTTACATAACAAATGTTTTTATTTTAACCCAAACCATGAACTTTTTTCTAAACCTAACAAAGTTGTTCTGTTGCCTAAACCCAAAGTAGTTTTGGTGACAAACCATTGTTTCCTGTGAACATGGAGGTTTATTTTTACAGGACACTATGTATAAAAAGTGGAAATTGACACATCCAAAATGCTAGAGGGGTACCTAGAGGGTCATAGTTTGAAGATTAGGGCCACTGACCAAGCTGCCGTACATGAATTTGGAGTAAGAACATGTTGCCTTGGTTGCCAGCTACGTACCTAAAGAAGTATTTTAATGCTGGAAAGACGGTCTTCTAATAAATCTGGGCTGTCTTTGCAGTTGATAGACACAACCAGAGAAAACAGAAAAAAGGCTGTGGTTTTTGCTCAAGAAGTAGAAAACCCGCAACTACCAGATCGGGACACACAGCACAAGACCAATAAATGCTCCCACTGGTGGGTGAGATAATGTGAGCTTGGCCGTTTTGACATAGGAAACAATAAGATAGCCAACTGGTTACAAATGATTTTGAATTACAGTTAGATGCTAAACTCAAATGTCAGATTTGAGCACTGCCTAGTTTTATTTTTTGAGCTCAGTGTTTTTATGCTTTTATCCTGATATTTCTGACATCATGGCACCCACTTCCTGTTCACAAATCCTGGTATTACAGCCAAACAGTGAACTAAAATATGTTTCTGAATGCATTTTAGGTTAGAAATAGGCAAAACACTAACAGAATTTTGGTTTACATTTCATCGGCAGTACTCAGTCCTCTTCTGAACTCTTTTCGTCCGTGGTGGCGGGCATACGAAAATGCAGAAGTACAATTTGTACTTTGAGCAACAACCCAAGAGCCAGCAAAAATCTGCTGGATGATGTGGTGTATTTGAGCTGAAAGATGATCAGGGAAATCTAGCTGCTTGTAAAACAGCGGGAAGTTTACCACAGTTTATTTACACATACTTCCCACATTGTTATGATACAAAGCTGGTTGAAAATCAGCAAAGTATCTCTGTAACACACAGCGTGTGGTGCTAATTTTCTTATATAATTGCAAAAAAGCATCAAACAATCTGGTCCTAAAATGTCCCCCATAGGTGTCTAATTGTGTTGGTGACGGTAAAGGCCAGAGCACATGATTCACATATTGTCACAGTAATAGAACCATCTTCATTTTTTACGTTTCCCACTGATTTATTAAGGTTTTTCATTTGATTTGTCACCTGTCTGTGTATCATAGTGGTAACATATTTCTTTTTGGACAAAAGTCATTAGGTATGAAATATATGAGTAAATATGAAGGTGTGAAAGTAAAGCCTGCAGGAGTGCGGACAGTAAAAAAAATAAACTTGACATTTTATTGGTTGCTGTTAATAACGAAGACTCCCACTGCTGTCAGTCCTGTCACGCCTCATCTGCAACTCAGAATGTTACTTTACTGCAGTGAGACTATAACGTGCTCCCCTTCCCACACACAGGAGGTCACAGGTCTTTCTCTCTGTTAAACACACACACACAACAAACAACTTCCATCACTTGTTTCATCACTCAGTTTTTTTCTAGCTTGGTTAATTACACTCGCTGTTCAAATATCTTTCACTGAGACAAAAAGAGTTGATCTTTAAAGCCACGCCTTTCCGTTAAACATCAAACTCTGCCAGAAACTGAAGCCAAATCATAACAGGTTTAAGTGTTCACTCTGTAAACGTACCAGAAAAGCCTGTCTTACTGTGCTGTGCACCACACACAACTGCAAACAAAGCTTAACACATTTAATAAAGTTAACAGCGATCACAGTTGAACCATGAGTAAAGTCGTTGTGGTGCAACATTCAGGAGCTGAACAAGATTCCCTTCATTGTAAATCTGGTTTCCTCTCATGCAAGCGCCAGCAGTGAGTGTGTTTTATATCATACAAATCAACAGGCTGCATGATTTCAGATGGGTTCAAGCAGCAGAATTAGATGAAATAAATACAGTTTGTGTTGTTTGTTTAAGTCTGAGGTCATTCTGCCAACACATAGTCCTGTAATTTAATTTTTTGATAGATCTTTGGTTGGAATGCCAAACATGAATTGACATTTTCTAGAAAATGTTTGCTACCATTTGTTTTTAAAAAAGGTTGCATGAGTTTGGTCAAACCCACGTCATTCGAGAAGATCCATCTCACTGGCCAAACTGTGCTACTGTTTTTGCAGATTTCATTCATGCCGTGTTATTATGGTGTGAAAACTAACTTTACATGCACGTAACATCACAAACAAGTCCTTAAGACGTTCGTGATCCTCTGATTTTTCCTCTAGCAGCAACACAAGGTTGAAATTTATGAATCTGACTGAAATACTGAAACAGTTTTAGATGGATTGCTCTAACATTTGATACAAACATCCATGTCTCCCTCAAAATGAATTTTAACAACATCGGTGACCCTGTGTTTTTCATCTAGCGCCACCATCTGGTCAACATTTTATTTTGTCCAATGCTTTGGTTCATGACCAAATATCTGACATTCCCATCAATCTTAGCTGTCCTTTGTGTGAAACATGCTAAATTAAAATGGTAATCATGCTAAACATACCTTCTGAGCATCAGCATGTTAGGGTATTCATTGTGAGCATGTTAGCATACTGACATTAGCACTTAGCTCAAACCACCACTGTGCCTAAGAGCTGCTAGCGTGGCTGCAGACCAAGCCCCCACGAGCAGCAAGGGCTGTTTTGAGATATGGATGTATAAAGAGAACTGGATACAGTGTTGGAGGAAGGGCTCAGTTCGTTCCTACAAAGGTTTCTCAGTGGCGCATGAAGGCAAAAAAAAGTTCAACTGCCACATATAAAATTACCCAGATAATCAGCACTGCCTCCAGACTGTGTGGCCCAAAGAGCAGGTGCAGTAGAGACTTCCTGTTCCTGAGCTGGCTACTTCCAGTTTAGCGCTCCTTTAACTTGAATGGAGAATAAATAATTACATTTTTTAAGCTCTTCTAGACTTTCCAAATGTTATTGTATCAAATGGATCAAATGCTGAAAGTGAAAAAGGTCCTTTCCCGAGGGTTGTGGCTCAGCTCTCTTTCAAATTTATCAACTGATTTACAGACATGTAAGCCATGGCATCACATGGCTAACATAATTCCACTTTTTGGCCAATGAGAAAATTGGCTTTAAAGGCCAGCCCATAGACTACCACTGTGAAAGAGACGTCAGTAAATCAGTGGATACATTTTTTTGAACGTCACAACCCTTGCGAAATGACTTGTTTCACTATCTGGATTTGTTCTATTCCGTCTGATAACATTTCAAAGGCCGAGAAGATCCTCAAAATTAACTAATTGTATCCCCATTAAAGTTAGCAGAAAGTCAAACCAAAAGTCAGCCGCTGAAAGTCTCTGGCATGCTTGCTCTATGGGCCCCATGATACAAAAGATCCAGTTAGAGAAGTCATGATGCCCATTAGAGGAGATGACATCCTAAAGAGACTGGCTCAGAGAGAAATGTTCTGGATATACACACTCAATACTATGACACCAAATGGTGTCATGGTGGGACTTAATGATGATTTCAGCTTAAAAAGCTTCTTAGGTTAAGTTTGTCTCTGTTTCAAAAATGTAAAATGTTTGTTACTATCTGATTTATGTAGTACTATTTAGTCAGATTTGGTGTACTGTGTGATTGGTCCCTATGTTTGGAGCCATGGGAGGGAAGGTGATTGGTTTGCAAGTAATTAAGGTCCACCTTCAGCTGTGCAGTAACGCCCTTCTTGTGTATAAATAGCTGGATTGATTGTATGTGTCTTCAAACGCTCTGAAGAAGGCCATGTGCCGAAATGCGTTAGCGTTTGTTTTTTTGATGTGAGCCATTAAAAGAAGTCAAATGTGAGTACTTTGTCCACCTCCTTAACTTGGCAATTTGAGATGTACTACCATTTTTACATTTTTGATTATAGAAGATCCAGTTAATTTTATACCCGGAAGTCAACTTTTTTAGCTTCATGCATCACTGAGCGGCTTTCAAAAGAATGAATGGGGCCCTGCCTTCGAAGCTGTATCCAGTTCTCTTTATACATCCATGCTGTGGTGTCATAAAACTCCAGATGGTAGGTTCAGCCACAGGAGCATCAGTAGTAAGCAGAAAAGCTTATTTATGATTATCTAAACATTTGATTGCATGCATTCAGCCCCGCCCAACTGTCACTGATGGGTTTTTAAATGTTATGACTCAGGTCTGCTATGGGAGTGAAGGTCCAGGAGGCCCATTACGTTTGCTGTGATGTTTATGCAGACAAATTGCAAGAGAATCACAGACGAGGGGACATTTTTATGAGTCATATGTTCCAATGGTAACTAATAAATTATCTGCAGACTTCTTTTTGGATCTGTCCTTTTAGTCTCTTCTTCATCCGTCTCTTCATCTTAACTAAAACAAGATTAATGCTAAGTTCTGCAGCCTCGTACACTATGTGGTTCAGCAATGGAAAAACAAACTGTTTCTCTACTTTCTTTTTTTATCTGCTTCGAGCTTGCATAAGGCACACATTTCAACACCTCATTCTTCAAACTAAAAGTGAGACCCTCTCTCCATAAGAAACTTTGCAAAGTAATCATTTCAGACTTATTTCTCGCCAAGTCACCATGCAGCCTTGATTAAGTACACGCCAAGTGTTTTTCTTTTTTTTCTTGTAGAGTCATCCCTAATGACTGTTTCTTCCAAAGCTTTGAGGAAATTCGTTGTGGTGGAAACAGTCAGCCTCATAGACACCACACTAAACTGATTTAGACGAAAATCTACATATTTGCAAATGGTCATTTTCTCTGTCTTGCTTGAACTGAATCTAAAACCATTCAAACCACTTGGTGTAATTTATTACACGTGATGACAGTGGTTTCATAGACTTTTAGCATATTTCTTTGACTTGTAGATTTTTATGGCTGTAATTTAGGGAGAAGAGATGTGGCAGAGAGAAGTGCACACACACCAGATTCTACTTCTTGTGAGAACCTCTAACCAGAACCTCAAACATTAGAGAGAAATGCTTAACCCCTAACCTCAAACTAATCTAACCAAAACCTAACCCTGTAACCAAGTCTTAACCCTTAAACAATGATTTTGAAGAAAAGAGGGCAGGTGAAATTGGCTCACTTTCCAAAACTGTCCTACTTTTGTGTGTGTGTAAAACTCAAATTGGTCCTCATAAGGACAGACGAACACAGTCTAATACAGAATTCATACAACAAATCCTAGCTTTCATGAAGGTCATGATGTTCAGTTTTTGTTGAAACAGTTTTAGAGAGGTGCTGATTCAACTTTATGGTTGTTGTTTGTCATAGTTTGGGGTGCTGTTGAATGTCATTGCAGGTGTTTTTAATATTTTGTCCACCCAAACTACATAAATGAGGGTAAACTGAATTAAGCATTAAGAATTATGCTAATATTCTGTGGTAGAGTATTTTTTTCGAACATTTAGTGTGCCATTATTGATGGGGAGATGACGCGGACAAAAACACCTATCACTGGAACACGATGAAAGTCAGCAGCACCTGACAAAACAGCAAAGTAAGTTAGCATAAAGTTGAATCAATACCTCCCTGAAGAAACTGAACATGGAGAGACGAGTATATGTGCTCACTATACATACACAAACACACAAAGTATATGCACACAAGGTAGAGGCTCAATATTCAAAAGCCCTGACTTGGCCTCCATCAGCTTTATTTGGCTGGTTCAACATGTTGAACCACGTCAGCAAAAGTGGAGCCCATTGCTGAATGAAATCACTCTGACTGGCAGTTCAGCTTAGTGCACGAGAAGAGAAAGGGAAGTGAGAAAAGTAAACAACAAGCTAAAATCAAGAGGGAATGACACCAAAACAAAAGGTAAGAAAAGGTAAGAAAATGTTTCATAGCCACTGAGCTCTTTGGAAGAAACGGTTCATGATGGTTTGTGTTATTGCACACTTGCGCAAGGTAAATATGCTCTGTTCCTAACATTGTATTGTATTGTTAATTGTTAACTGGTTGACTAGCGTCAAGATGGCCTTCCGTTTTCCCTTTCTTAATTACGAATACAGACCACTGCCATCTGCTGGTGTGGAGAGTTAGTTCCTGTCAAACAAGTGCAGCACTCAAGCGGCGACCGTCGGCTGTAGTCTTCAAAGACTTTGTGGTCTGTAGTCAACTTTTTTGGCCAAGACACAGCGATGTCAGGCGATGTAGCAGGGGGCCTTCGCTAATTCTCTGAAGTGGGTTTGGTGTGTCAGGAAGTTTAGGTGAAATTTACTGTCATTCTCTCCAATGCTCAGTGTAAAGGATAATGAATTGGCTCATCTCTGGTCGTAAGGACCCATTCAGACTGACAGTACAGTACTACTGCAAAACAATGCTGTCATGTGAGCATGTTGCTACAGGAAGATTAAACTATAATCCCCGCCTCGTGGTTGTATGCCCCTGCCAATCAGTCAAGTTGCAGTTTATATCCATGTCTGTCCAGACTCATGTGTAGCCAGAGAGTTGATAATGCTTCAAATATGGATGTTTCTGCAAAGAAGCTAAATATTCTAAAACATAGTTGCTTCAAACACATCTTAAACCCGGCAGCACAGATGATCTATACAGTTACCACAGTTTCAAGATAGACACCCAAGATTAGTGTCTCCCCTTCTGTTCCTGAGTTATGGCAATGAATAATGGACAGAAACCATTGTGATGTCACAGTGACCTTTGACCTCTGACCACCAGATTCTGACTGATTTATCCTTGAGTCTAAGCAGACATTTGCACCAGATGAAATAAAATTCATCCTTGAGTTCACAAGAAGGTTTTTGCCAAATTTCAGGAACCTATCTTGAGAAAAAATGTTCAAGGCCTAGATAGATACTAGAGCTGCGTTTTTGCTATAGTAGTTATCGGGTCCCTTACACTTCTGCAGCAGGAAATTGGAGCTCCCTTATTCCCAAACATTTCACATGTGTTTGGTTAATGTGTGTACATGCTTTTTTATAAATGCTTGATTGCTGTCAAAGTTGTTTATCTTATCAGGATGAAGTTTTAAATCAGTACACTCAGTACACTGGAAACTGCAAAAAGAAACACAAGCTCACTGAACATCTGATTTAATGAATTATACACATCTAAAAGCAAAACAGTGCTGCATTATAAGAGCAGTTATAAGATCTGACCTTCTAAAGAACATAAACTGTAAACTGGCGAAGCACCAAACCAGCCGAAATCTTTTCTATAATGCTTTCCTACTGCTTCTAACAGCTGAGAGGTCGAGGCCATACCACCTGCAGGGTCACCACTGAACTATTTGTGGGTTATTCTAAAAAAGGATCAGAGGTGAGGAGGGTAGTCTCTCCGTCTACATGTGGAATGATCAGGAAAAAACAACATTCCTCTATTTTTATCTTTTAAAAACAAACTGGACGGCAGAACTGTTTTCTCGGAAAAACGCTTTAAGAAACATCAATCTGACAAACCCGTCAGCCTTCATACTCCCTAACCATCGTCTGATCTCATCTGCTGCACTGCTGCAAAAACAACAGAGACCCTAAAATTAGGTTTAACACGATAAATTGGCAACATTACTGCAATGGCCCCTAAAATTAGGACAATTTTGGAGGGATAGTCAGGGCTAAAATTACTTAACAACAACAATGACTTTGCCATTTGTATCTGAACAGTTTTGTTGTGATTCATGGGCTTTATGCCACACAGGAAAGTGGAGAACAAGATATGGCTCAGCTTTAACAGGATGGAACAGAAATCATGAAAGACCTGTGACAAGAAAAGTTTCTTTTGACAAGGAATAGTACAAATAGTTGATAATGATACCCCTCAAGAAAACATTTGACATGTTAGGAGAGCTTAGTCAGTTTCTTTCTGGGAGTTAGTGAGATCAATACCACACTCACGTTTGTACAATAAGTATGAAGCTAACAATACAGCTGGCATGGTTAGTTAAACCTAGCATAAATACTGGAAACAAGTGGAAACCACTAGCCTGGCTCTGTCCAAAGGTAACAAAATCCACCAAGCAGCAAAAGCCAATGCTCTCTTATACGTTACTGACAAAATTCAATTCACTTCTATTTATAAAGCTCAATATCACAAATCACAATTTGCCTCAGAGGGCTTTACAGCATACGACATCCCTCTGTCTAATAGGTTGATTTCCACTGACTTCCAAAATGACTTATATGGGTGGTCCCACAACTAAATATTTCACCATTCTAATGGTCACAGTTTTAAACATGTCCTTACTTAAAGACATGGTCGCAGCTCCGCTCCAAAACTACTTGGTTAGGTTTAGAAAAAACATCATGGTTTGGCATTAAGTAAATACTTTTGTCACCAACGCAACATGATGTATTACACATATAACACATCTCATATATCACTAGCTTAGCATGCTACATATGCTAGCACACTAGGCTGTGTTGGTATTAAGTTAACGCTGACTTTGAGACGTGAACACTGGCCTCCTGAGAAAAGTCCTGTGTTTGTTTGATCCATCCACCATCCCTTCCACCCACCATATAGGGGCTTCTATGATCTATGTACAACATTACACAGACTTTGTTGCTATTCCTGCTAAGTATTTCAAGTAAGCTCCTCCTCTGCTCCTGTAATAATTACAACGGCCTCGAGAGGACTTTATTTCCATTTGCAGTATTATATTTAACAGTATGGCTCTGTTCTGGGGCCCCTCTGCCTTTCGTAGGCCTACACAGAAAGCCTAAGGTGGAGAGAGCACACCTCACCACCCTTCCATGCGCAAACAAAGAAAGCCTAAAGTGCAACACACACCGCCGCCAGCACGGTGCTGTGGCCGTCAAGGGCCGTCCGCCAACACACACTGGCAGCGGCGCGCAGCGGCACCGTCAACATGTATTTCCCACCCCAGCCCTCTAGGTGGCTGTACCTACACTAGTTGCCAACGGTTGCCAACTGCTAGTAACAGAAGAAGAGGAAAAACTTTGAGGCAACAACAACTTGAATTTCACGGGTGAGTTTCTTATCAAAGTCCTCTTATTAAAAATTTGAAACAACCGGAGTTGATCCTACGAGACGAGACGTACATGAAAGGCTTTTCTCGCAGCGCCGCCATGAGCGCCGGCTGCGCTGGAAATAGAGCAGTGGGCTGAAGCAGAGCGGCGCGGCGCGTCGGCCGGCGCCAGTGTGGGTTGGTTCATAGAATATAATGGAGGTGGGTGTTTTGACGCGCAGCGTACGGCGGCGGTGTTTGTTGCACTTAAGACAGAGAGAGCAAACCTCCCTGCCCTTCCATGCGCCTACATGGAAAGCCTAAGGCAGGGAGAGCAGCAGCAAAGACCCCCCAGGAACAGAACAGAGCAGCATCAATGACAAACAGAAATGACATTGATAAGTCAGACACAACATGAAAAGGAGGAGGCAGGTTGCAAAGCAGCTTGCAGAGGAAGCAGCAACAGTAGGCAGGCCAGAGCAGCTTAAATAGGGCGCCTGGAATGAGATTTGCCAATTGGTTGCATAGAAAGGAATCATGTGATCTATCAGCTTGACTTTTGTGGTCACTTTGTCTGTGAGAACAGGCTGACAAAGCCCGTTTAAAGTTTCATTTTATTTTATTTAACTCACATTTAACCAAGTAAGTCCCGCTGATATCAACAATCTGGTTTTCAAGGGAGACCTGGCCAAGAAAGCAGCAAGCTGTTGTTTTCAGAAATTGGTGTGCAAAGTATGAATTTCTGAACTCGAGAGGCAGATTTTGTTATTGTTGGACAGCGCCAGATAACTGTTTCCGTCAGTCCTTAAGCTAAGATAAGCTAAGCAAAGCAGCTGCAGGCTACAGATTCTATTTCTCAGCTTAACAGACAGGAGTGGTATCAATCTTCTCACCTCTCAGCACCTCTCAAATTTCCGAATATGTCAAATTATTGCTTTAATCGTCACACACCGTGTCTCCGTGCAACACTATTGTGCTGTTAAGAGAGCAGCCGACCCTGCTGGAGTGCTCTTGAGGAATATACTCAGTAGGATTGCTCTCTGTAGCTGACTGAGTGATCAGAACATTAATCACTGTGATGATTTAATGTTTCTACAGCTTTCACCAGCCCAGATATTAGGTCATGACAGTTTCCCATTACATTAAAGAACTTTTTACGTACTTTTTTTAAGTACAGACATGACAATGATACCTTCAGTCAGTCCCAGCACAGACAAACAGACTTCCTCACCACAGCTTTGCCTTATTAGTGTTTCATGTGAATGTGAAGAAGATGGGAATAACAGCACAGCCGATGACAGCTTTTTCCTTCATCTCTCCTCTCTCTCATCCTTTATCTGTTCGTTTATGGATTTGAGCTGTCAGAGCACTTCAACGGCACGGCAACAGACATCTAACTGAATGTACGGATGGGACAGATAAAGAGCTGGATGATATGAAATGGATGAGTGACTTGTGGTTGGCTGAAAGGAACGAAGACAGTTAAGACGAGCTGGCAGGAGGATAATTTTGCTATGTGTATGACGGTTTTAATGTCCCTGGAAAAAAAGATGGAAAGAAAAGATAACGGAAAAGACTATGGAAGGAAGAGCGAGATCGAGATAAGAATGTAGTGAGAGACGAGAAAATGGGAATGGGGATGAGAGAGAGCGATCAGACATATTGTTACCACATGACAGGACTGTGCTGACAAGAGAAAAATAGCATTGTCTTTGAAATGCAACGGAAAATATTTATCTTACTTTAGAGCAACTCCAATAAATTCAGAATGCATTTAATTAACTAAATGAATTGTCACGAAGCTGAAGACAAGGCTGTTTCTTTTTTTTAGCTCATTAAACTTGACATCGGCTTTGAAAATCTTCATCATCTGTACACCACTCAGCGGGAGAAAGCATTGAAGACACCAGTGTTTGCACCAAAAGGGGCGCCGCAGCTCAGACACTAAAAGCATTTTTTTTTAGATCACTTTTTACAACTGCAAATGGGACTACAACCAAAACCCAAGCTTTGATACCAGTAACTGGGATTGAAACTTAATTGGAGACACATATACTGCAATGGTCATGCTTATTACCTCATTATCTTCCCATGGCTCACAAAGCTTAACGGCCTGGGACCAGTCAATAGAACTGACCAAACATGAATCCTTTCACAACAGAATTCATTCTATATTTTCATTTTGATCTAAAGCTGCTCACTGATTTACCTTCTTCATTGCAGGTTCTAGAGTATTCATAGGATAAAATGTGCTTAGCATTGTTCTTAACTGTTGAACCAATCATATCAACCATGCCTCCTAAAAGTAACTATTAAAGGGCCAGTGTGTAAAATGGGTTGAAAACAGTGACATCAGTGGTCAAATTCTAGATTGCAGGGCTCACTCGCTCACCCCTCCCGTCGGGTAAATGACGGTGGCCTCGTAGGGACAAAAAGCCTTGCGCAGACACAAGTTTTTCAGGAGTAGGTCTATCTAGCGATGAGGTGAATGTTTATTTAGAAATCTAAACC